>NC_143568.1:81003106-81306136 GCF_054136105.1 Typopeltis vanoorti
CCATTAAGCTTGAGCCGCAAAAAAAGAAACAACTGTGGAGGGAATTTAAGGAGAAAGGTGACTTGCAGGCACATGAACGGCATAAAGTGAAGACCAGAAGGGTAACGAGTATGGTAAGAAAAGCAAAAGCAGATTATGAAAGAAAATTAGCCATGCAGGCTAAAGAGAATCCCAAACAGTTTTTTCGATATGTTGCAAGTAAAAGAAAAAATGTATACGGCAGAATAATTTAAAAGAATGTCGATGGTAGGGAGGTAACCGAATCAGCTGATACAGTGGAATTACTGAGCGAACACCTTGCAAGAGTATATCATCCAGGTGGTGATATTGCAGGAATGAAGGAACGAACAGCTTATACGGGAATTGTGGTGAATGAAGTGGAGGTGAATAGTCAATTATAAAACCTCAATGTGAACACATCTATGGGATTGGATGGTATACCAGCTTGTGTCATACGTGAAGCGGCTAAAGAATTATCAGTGCCTTTGACAATTTTGTTTAATTTGAGTCTCGGGTCTGGGTTAGTCCCGAGGGGGTGGAAAGAGGGGAAAATAGTTTCCATTGCATAAAGGAGGTTCCAAGACTGCTGTTGAAAATTACCAACTGATCAAAAGTCATTATCAAGGTCTTGGAGAAAGTGGTCAAGAGGAAAATACAGGAATGGATAGATGAAAATGAGATACAGTATGGGGGACAGCATGGTTTTGTGAAGGGTAGATCATGCCTCAGTAACTTGCTCACATTTTATAACACAGTGACAGCTGAACTGGATAAGGGCAATAAGTTTACAGTGATTCTGCTGGACCTTGCTAAGGCCTTTGACAGGATACCACACGGTATCCTGTCAAAATTCTAATTCTAATCAGTAAACTGCAACATATGGGGATGGTTATAGGGTTGGTAAGATGGATAGGAGGGTGGCTGATGGAGAGATATCAGAGAGTAGTTTATTCAGGAGTAGAGTCCAAAAGATGGCCTGGGACTAGTGGTGTGACACAGGGTTCCGTTCTTGGAGCACTACTGTTCAATTTGTTCATTAACAATATAGGAAAGGATCTGAGAAGAACTGTTCATTTGTTTGCTGATGATGCAAAGTTGGGTAGAGCAAAATGCACAGGATGTCAAAATTTTGCAGGATGATTTAGATATATCTAAATCACTTAGGGAATTGAAACAACGTAGATCCGAATATAAATTAAATTATACTTTAATAAATATTTCCGATATTTCGGCAATGTCACATTGCCATTTTCAAAAGGAACTTACAAAAAGGCAGGTGCACACAGGCACTAACAACACAGTAACTGATAATGAAGATATGAAGCTATCGTTCTCCTAGAAGTCCTGATGGGCTCTGGCGGGCTAAGTAGCCGTTCTTGGCCATTGGGCCGAAGGTCTGCTGATGTATGCCTCCCAAATTTGGGGCAGTCGCATACAACCAAATTTGTTGAGGTTTGGAGAGTTTCTTAGGACAGAGGCTGATTCCATAAATAATCTTTCGAATTTATATTTGCTCCGGTGTATTACTGTTGCTTTCTTCCACCGTATTCTGTGGTGAGTATCCAGAGCATGGTCTGCAAGACCAGAATGGCTATACTTGTAAAACCGGATGTAGTCCTTGTGTTCAGAAATTCTCATATTCGCTGTCCTGCCTGTTTGGCCAAAGTACGACAGTTTACAACTGCAAGGGACCTGGTATACACCAGGTAGGTCTAGGGGAAGTGGTTGGTTTTTGGTAGAGCGGATAAGGGATGCCAATTTTCTGTAAGGTCTGTAACAGGAGGTGAGGTCATGTTTTTTTAGAATTTTGGTAATTTTTTCTGAGGTGCCTCGGATGTAGGGGATGGTGATGGATTTAGAGTAATCTTTTTTGTGGAGGGGGGAGGAGTGGGGCTGTGGTTTGTAGGTTTTAATATTTTTTGGATTTTTTTTGGGGGGGGGAGTAGCCATTGGCTGAGAAAGTGTTGAGGATGTGATTTAGTTCAGTGTTAAGGGCTATGTCATTAGAACAGATTAGTTTAGCCCTGTTGTATAGTGTTTTTACCACTCCATATTGTTGTGAGGGGGGGGGGGGATTGTTGGTGGATGTATCTGCCTGTATGGGTGGGTTTTCTGTAAACTGAGAAAACCAAAGTTCCATCAGGCTGGCGGGTGACTAGTGTGTCTAGGAAAGGGAGGCAGTTGTTTTCCTCTTTTTCCAGGGTGAACTTGATTCTGGCGTGTTGGTTGTTTAAGTGTGTAAGGAAGGAGAGGAGTGTTTCAGAGCCATGTGGCCAAATAGCGAACACATCATCAACGTAGCGAAGCCATATGGTTGGTTTTTGTGGGGCAGAGGCTAAGGCTTTTTCCTCAAAGGTCTCCATAAAGAAATTGGCCAAGGGTGGGGAGAGTGGTGAGCTCATGGCTGTCCCCTCTATTTGTTTGTAGAATTTTCCCTGCCAAACGAAATAGCCTGAGTTCATTGTGAACTGAAATAGGGCTGAGATATCGGGAGAAAATTTAGCTTGGATTAGCTCTGAAGTTTCCTTGAGTGGGACATTTGTGAATAAGGAGGAGACGTCGAAGCTGACCATTATGTCAGTATGTTGGAGTGTAAGGTTTTCTATGCTGGCTTTGAAGTGGGCTGAGTTTTTTTATGTGTGATGGTGTGTTGCCAGTATAGTGTGTGAGCTCTTTGGCCAAATGTTTAGCTAATTTGTATGTGGGGGAATCAATGCCATCCACTATGGGACGTAATGGCACATTTTCTTTATGTATTTTTGGGAGTTCGTAAATACAGGGGGGTATAGAGTTAAACGGTTTTAATCTGTTGGTAACTTCTACAGGCCAAGAAGTGACTTTCTTAAAGAGCCTGTGAAGTTTTCTAATTTGTGAGTTGGTGGGATTGTAATTGATAGGGAGGTACGTAGCCCGATCTAATAGAAGAGCATTCAGCTTACCTTTGTAGTCCTTTTGGTTAAGTACTACAGTTGCATTTCCCTTATTCGCTTTGGTGATAACTAATTCTTTATTATTTCTCAATTCCTGTAGGGCTTTAAATTCCTTGTTGGATATATTGGTTTTGGGTGGTTTTGCTATGGAAAGGACACAAGCTACATCCAGTCTTACACTGTTGGCGATTTGATGTGGAAGGTGGCGGATTCCTCTTTCAATCTGGATCATAATATCCTCACTTGATATTTTTCTGTGAGCAATGGCGAAGTTGTGGCCACGTGAAAGTACGTTGGGAGCTTCAGGCTTCAGGGTGACTGAAGAAAGGTTGATTACGGTGTTGGTAGCAAGTTTTGGATTAACGGAAGAATTCTTTTTTAATTCATCTGTCGGCCTCGTATCTTTTCAAACTCTTTGTCTGCAGCGGTACACGAGATGTCATGTAAAATTGACCACAGTTCGTGATTCAAAGTGCACGAAAGTTCATCTTCGAGGGTACGAATAGCTTCGTTAATTTCGGTTAAGCCTAACCGCGTGGTGGTGATTTGTTCGCGAAGTAACGCGTAGATAGCGCGGTTGTATATACGGAGCGCTTATCCAAAACTTGCTACCAACACCGTAATCAACCTTTCTTCAGTCACCCTGAAGCTCTCAACGTACTTTCACGTGGCCACAACTTCGCCATTGCTCCCAGAAAAATACCAAGTGAGGATATTATGATCCAGATTGAAAGAGGAATCCGCCACCTTCCACATCAAATCGCCAACAGTGTAAGACTGGATGTAGCTTGTGTCCTTTCCATAGCAAAACCACCCAAAACCAATATATCCAACAAGGAATTTAAAGCCCTACAGGAATTGAGAAATAATAAAGAATTAGTTATCACCAAAGCGAATAAGGGAAATGCAACTGTAGTACTTAACCAAAAGGACTACAAAGGTAAGCTGAATGCTCTTCTATTAGATCGGGCTACGTACCTCCCTATCAATTACCATCCCACCAACTCACAAATTAGTTGGTGTTGTGAGTTGGTGGGATTGTAAAACCCCACCCTTGGCGAATTTCTTTATGGAGACCTTTGAGGAAAAAGCCTTAGCCTCTGCCCCACAAAAACCAACCATATATGGCTTCGCTACGTTGATGATGTGTTCGCTATTTGGCCACATGGCTCTGAAACACTCCTCTCCTTCCTTACACACTTAAACAACCAACACGCCAGAATCAAGTTCACCCTGGAAAAAGAGGAAAACAACTACCTCCCTTACCTAGACACACTAGTCACCCACCAGCCTGATGGAACTTTGGTTTTCTCAGTTTACAGAAAACCCACCCATACAGGCAGATACACCCACCAACAATCCCCCCCCCCTCACAACAATATGGAGTGGTAAAAACACTATACAACAGGGCTAAACTAATCTGTTCTAATGACATAGCCCTTAACACTGAACTAAATCACATCCTCAACACTTTCTCAGCCAATGGCTACCCCCCAAAAAAAATCCAAAAAATATTAAAACCTACAAACCACAGCCCCCCTCCACAAAAAAGATTACTCTAAATCCATCACCATCCCCTACATCCGAGGCACCTCAGAAAAAATTACCAAAATTCTAAAAAAACATGACCTCACCTCCTGTTACAGGCCTTACAGAAAATTGGCATCCCTTATCCGCTCTACCAAAGACCAACCACTTCCCCTAGACCTACCTGGTGTATACCAGGTCCCTTGCAGTTGTAAACTGTCGTTCTTTGGCCAAACAGGCAGGACAGCAAATATCAGAATTTCTGAACACAAGGACTACATCCGGTTTTACAAGTATAGCCATTCTGGTCTTGCAGACCATGCTCTGGATACTCGCCACAGAATACGGTGGAAGAAAGCAACAGTAATACACCGGAGCAAATATAAATTCGAAAGATTATTTATGGAATCAGCCTCTGTCCTAAGAAACTCTCCAAACCTCAACAAATTTGGTTGTATGCGACTGCCCCAAATTTGGGAGGCATACATCAGCAGACCTTCAGCCCAACGGCCAAGAACGCCTACTTAGCCCGCCAGAGGGCACCATCAGGACTTCTAGGAGAACAATAGCTTTATATCTTCATTCTCAGTTACTGTATTGTTAGTGCCTGTGTGCACCTGCCTTTTTGTAAGTTCCTTTTGAAAATGGCAATGTGACATTGCCGAAATATCGGAAATATTTATTAAAGTATAATTTAATTTATATTCGGATCTACGTTGTTTCAATTCCCTAAGTGATTTAGAAATGCATAACCAACGTATAAGCCTGTCTATGAGGATGATTTAGATAGTTTGGAGGACTGGGCTAAGGAGAATGGATATCAATTTAATGTTCAACTCCCTATTGAGAATGGATGTCATTTCAACTCCCTATCCACCAACACTCCCAGGGATTTGGGAGTGTTGGTGGATAGGGAGTTGAAGTTTAGGGGGCACATTGCAAAAGTGGCTAAATCAGCCCATCAAATCGCTTGGTTACTGAAGAATACTTTGACAAGCAGAGACAAGTACGTTATTGTTCCTCTGTATCGAGCCTTGATAAGATCCCATCTAGACTATTGCGCCCAGATTTGGGTGCCAGGGTTTCTTCTTGATGGAGAGGATCCAGAGACGAGTGACCAAGATGATAGCAGGGCTATGGAATGAACCTTATGAGAACAGGTTGAAGATTTGTGGGTTGCAGAAATTGATTGATAGGCAGAAGAGGGGGGGGATGTGATTGAGACATTCAAATTACTGAAGGGTTTCTATAAGATTAATTCAGAAGATATTTTTGAGAACAGGACTGGTGGTGGGAGGACTAGGGGGCCATACATGGAAAGTGGGCAGGAGTATGGTTAGCAAGGGTGTTAGAGCTAGGCTTTTTACTTGGAGAGTGGTGAATGAGTAAAATAAGCTGCCAGAGTCTGTTGTGGGTGCCATGACTGTGAATGAGTTCAAGGCGAAGTATGATAGATATTGTGTGAATGTTGAATAGTTGTTCTTGACATGATGTTAGGGCCTCCCTCGATGAGTCTAAGGACTCCTTGGAGTTGCCCGCAATAATAATAATAATAATAATAGAGGTGAATGAGCTGGAAACCTAAAGATGTAGAAAGTTTTTCCCTTGGTTATAAATTAAATCATAATAGACAAGAAATTATATTCTTGTTTTAATCCATTCAGACCAGTTTTGACCATTGTTGAAGATTTCAGTGATTAAATATTCTCAAGATTCCAATATTCATGAGAGATCTAAAAAGGTTTCTCTTACTTAGCTCAATAAGTCTCGTAAGTATCCCTGTTCCACCTGAAAACTGCCAAAACTCAGCCCTGCACAGCCACAGCCTGCTGCCATGCCAAGCTTCAGCTCTATGCAGCAGCAGGAAAAAACTCACTACGCACCAAGCAACATTTCTGCACAGCTGCATACAAAGTCTACAGCATGCAAAGGCATGCTGTGCATTCTCTGGGCACACAATGCCCAGAGAATGGAAGGGTTTCTCAAATAAAGTCTTCAGTGGGAGCCAGACCTACGAAGATACCTAGGTAACTGTTTTTGCACAATGGATTCATTGGATGGTCCTTTATTGGATGTGCAAATAAACTGTTGGATGAATTGGATGTGCAAATAAACATTAAGGATGAATATCATCCACTTGGTTCCTCCACTGTGGGCTAATGGCAGGAAGTTTTTTTTTTTTTTTAACTTGTTCAATATGGTTTTTTGGATGTTTGCCACAAGGTATCTGTTTCTCACTTTTTTTTTTTTTTTTTAAACTCATTTCTCACTATAGAGAACATGATTATAGCAAGTTCATTCATTACAAGGGTGGTCTGAAAAGTTCTTGACCTCAACCATAGATGGCAAAACTATCAGCAAGATTTTTTTTTTCTAGGTTGGTACATCTGTCATAAGCATCCATGTGAAATTGCAAGTCATTCTATCAAGTAGTTTGTTTTATACAGCTGGTCTTTTATACAGTCCTCTTAAACGATTCAACGATGACTTCTAAGGCCGGAACAGGCCATGCTAGGCCTAAATCCTTGATACATATGATGATGATGTTTTATACAGCTGTCTGAAGCAAAAGTGTTATCTATATCCCTTGTAATGGATAAAATTGAGTATCGTGCGGTTATAAAATTCTTTGTAAAACAAGGTTTAACACCAAAAGAAATTCATTCGAAGTTCATAAAAGTTTGTGGGGACTCTTCTCCTTCATTTTTGGCAAGTACAAAAGCTTAATGGGCTGCCGAGTTTAAACATGGCAGTACCTGCCTTGAAGATGATCCACATGAAGGATGTCCAAAAAGTGTAACAATACCAGAAATCATTGATCGAGTGCACACGATATGGTATTGGATGACCAGCAAATCAGAGTGTGTGAAATTGCTGAGACTACAGGCATTTCAAAAGAACATGTAGGATATATTTTGCATGAAGAATTGTAAATGAAAAAGCTTTGTGCAAGATGGGTGCCTCGCTTGCTCACAGCAGATCAAAAATGCACTTACATGAAAATCTCTGAACAGTGCTTGGAGCGTTTTAACAAGAATAAAACAGATTTTGTGCGTCGATTTATTACTGTGGATGACACTTGGATTTACCATTACACACCAGAATCCAAACAGCAATCAAAACAGTGGACAGAATCTGAACATTGCTCAGCACCAAAGAAGACAAAGTCGGTTCAATCAGCAGGAAATCATGGCATCTGTGTTTTGGGATGCTAAAGGCATTTTGTTTATTAATTATCTTGAAAATGGTAAAACAATAACCAGGGAATATTATTCCGATCTTTTAACTAGACTAGACAAAAAAATTCTTGAGAAAAGACCAAGTTTGCAGAAGAAAAAATCATCTTTCATCAGGAAAATGCACCTGTCCACAAAAGTGTTTTGGCAATGGGAAAATTAAGAGATCTGCACTATGAAATGATGG
This sequence comes from Typopeltis vanoorti, assembly GCF_054136105.1. Classification (NCBI taxonomy): domain Eukaryota; kingdom Metazoa; phylum Arthropoda; class Arachnida; order Uropygi; family Thelyphonidae; genus Typopeltis; species Typopeltis vanoorti. The sequence continues at coordinate 81,010,987 of NC_143568.1, forward strand.
AACACCACCCTATTCCCCAGATTTGGCTCCCTTTGATTTCTATCTCTTCCCAAAAATAAAACTCTTCTTCGCTGGTCAGCATTTTTCTTTGAATCAAGAGGTGATTGTAGCTAGAAGGGTATTTTGCAGATCTTACTGAGAACCACTATAGAGACGGGATAATGGCGATGGAGCATTGCTGGAATAAATGTAATAGTCTTAAGGGAGATTATGTTGAAAAATAAAAATAATTTTGAAATTATAAATTTGTTTTTTCATTGACTTTTCAGACTACCCTCGTATAACAAGCCATTTAAAAAAAAGTCGTAACCAAACTCTATTGCACAAATGTTATTGTAAAGAAGATTTATTACAGTAAATCATCTATTTTAGTATTCAAGTATTTACTTACAGATTCACTATAATGAAAGCAGCTGATTGTAAAATAAGACAAATTGACATCTATTTATTATGCACAATGTAAAGATAATCATCAAAATTTTGAATTTTTTATTCAGTAGTAGTATTACAGTATTATTATTATTATTTAATAATACCTATATAATACAAAAACAGATGTCTTCATAGGTCACTACTACTTTAGGGCAGTATTTTCGGTGGACTAACACCAAGTTTCTTGCCAAGATCAAGCTATAAAATGAAGTAAACTTTATTTAAAATTATATAAAATTCATATAAAATTATGTAAATTTTATATACAATTAACACATGAGATAATACAAATACAGTTAAAAATATTAACATCATCATCATCATACATACTTTTACAAAATGATAGATTCCACTTGAAAGGTTTTCAAACTGTCACCTTTTGTCATACTGTGCCTTAAAACTCAGCCACTGTCTGTTCACTAACCATGCAGTCTGAAAACACATTTCACTTATTTATCGCTTTGCAAGAAAAAAAAAAAACTATTCCTCATGCCCTTCTTGTAGTTCTTTATGCAACTTCTAGAGATAGATTTCTCTCCTTCCCTTTCCATTCTATGAATAATATCTCCATATTAATTTGGTAAAAATCACTTCGCATTCAATAGATGTAGTTTGATTTCGATCAATCTGACTTGCAGTCAACATACAGAATCCTGAAATTACCAGATGTCACTGTTCTTTAGTCATTCCAGATTTTTTGTTATCACAAATAAATGGTAACTATGCCTGTGTACTAGATTATAATACAGTCAACTTTCACTATGTCAAACTCACAGAGACCATAGGAATAGTTTGTCATGTAGGATAATTAGCTATAATGAATTTTAATGAATATTTTGTTAATAACAGCATTGTACCTATGGAACTTTGGTCAGGACTTTTTATTTTGTATGGTGAGCGAGTTTAATATGGTGGTGTTTGCTATAGTGTGAATTAACTGTACTGTCTGATCAAAGTTTTGCATAGCAGAACAATAATTTCCCTAATGAGGATGAGTAAATGCATCATGCATGTAATATTCCTTTACAACAGAGATTTATAGTCATTCAGCCCTAATGCCTTATTATTATTACATAACACCTCCAGGGATTCCTAAGATTGAATCGAGGGAGGACATCTACTCTACAACTTTCCGTCTTTACTACTCCACCAACCGCAACTACCTTCATCATCCACACCAGCACTTCCCAAACTGTGGGCTGCGGCCACCTTGGGGGGCCGTTAGTTTTGTTGAGGGGGGGGGCGATGAAATAATGAAAACAAATTTAAAGTGTTTTAAGACTAAGTATGCCATGTCAAGTGTGTATGTAAAACGCTAAAAATGTAATATTTGCATTTGATTTTTGCAATATTCGCTGGGTATGTTTTGTATTGAATACAAATACACTAAATATTATAATAATATATGTCTGTATTACGATTTTTTATTTCAATCGGGGGGCCGTGAAATATTTTAATTTTTCCAAAGGGGCCTTTACAACCATAAGTTTGGGAAGCACTGATCTACACCACCACCATCTATCACCGACCACCACCACTAGTATCTTCACAGATAATCACAAACATCCATGCCCATGGTGGGATTCGAACCTGCAGCCGTTTGGCTGGAAAGCAGATACGCTAACCACTCAGCCAACCAGGTCAGTAGCGAGGATGATATCTTCAGTTCAGGCTTCCAGTATTTTTACTATCCCATTATTCAGAATGTGCAGAAATTTGATATTAAATAATTCTATTATATCTTCTGCAGTTGTTAGGTATTAGAATAAATAAAGACATGAGTCATACATAATGTCTGTCAAAGGTGTGTTCTCCTGCCATTTTGCGAGAATAAAAAACTGGAGTTTCTGGGAAGGAAATCCTCTCACCGTCTGAATGATATCTTAAATATCTTCAGTTCACACTTCCTGTTTCTTGCAATCTACCATACCCTCCAGTGGTCACCCACAGTTTTTAGCAAGCATATATGATAATTTTTTTCCCCACTGTCGATATAAATGAAAGAATTCCACTGAAATTTTCCTTCTTGGCCAAGCAAATGTTCATATTTATACTTTCTTTTTCCTTATTATACTTTGCCTTCCTGGTCTACATGTTTTACTTCTTTTACCCATGATCACTGACACTATCTTATACAATACATTCTTATACAGGGTGTTCGGGATAAATTTGACATATTTATAATTAATTATATTTTTCCGTAAGTTACATGTATTAACACACACTTCTCTTCATTTAAAAGTTTGGACCCTTCTTCATTCATATACAAGATGTCAGAAAGGATGGATAGCTGGAACCCACCTGAATCATGGAAGAGAATAACTTGTATCATGATGATTCGTGCCCGCCATCAAAATAAGGATATTACGACTGCTGCCCAATGCTCCCTGAATACAGTAAAAACAATCAGGCATGAACTAGAGACTTGCAATGGTGACTACGAGGATGTAGCAAGAAGAAAGATCCCTAGCAGACGATCTGATTGCGTTCGTACAGCAGAATTCCTCGCAAATCTGCAGGAACAGGTGTTGAAGAACCCTGGCATTGGAATTCGGGCTTTGTTCGTGGAGTTGCTAACTGTAGTCAAGCCCTGGATAACAAGGGTAGCCAATGGTAGGCCGTATGTATGGCAGCAGGATTCGGCCCCTTGCCACACCTCTGGGAAAAGTCAAAAATGGTTGTCTGAAAATTTCTACGACTTCACCAGTCCAAATGTTTGGCCTCCAAACTCCCCAGACCTTAACCCCATGGATTATTTTGTATGGGGCGCAGTTGAAAAAGACACCAATCGCACTTCCAGTAATACAAAAGCCCAGTTAATGGATAAAATTAAAACAGTTTTTGCGGCCCTTCCCAGGGAGACTGTAGCATCAGCTTGTTCGAGGTTCCAAAGCAGAATTGAAGCTGTGATCGATGCTAATGGTGGTTATTTTGAGTAAATCTTGTTGATAGTATTGTAATTAACTCTGCCTGTAATGTTTTTTTGTCAATTCATTAAATTTAATAGATACAAAGAAGATTTTCTTTTTCCTTACGAAACTGTCAAATTTATCCCGAACACCCTGTATAATAGTTTCTTGAAAAAAAACCTTCCTTGTTTTTCTCTGAATATGTTCTTCTCATTACAGAACAATATTCTATATAGTTTTTCTGTCTCCTGAACTTTGACCCCTCTATCATTCCTAGATCTCTTGCGGCACAGTTCTATCAATATACCATATATGGTCTTTCATTTCTTCAGTCAGCTCAAAGTACAAATCTTCATTGACAACAATGAACCAACATCTCAATTTCTGCTTCGATGTGACCTTTGATTCATATTCTCTTGAAGAAACATCACACATCTAATTAAATAAAATAATGCTCATATTTATCATTATATTTGTGAGAGGTAAAAATATATGTTTAACATTATATATATAAATTAAAGATTCCAAGAAATTATATTCTTGGTTTAATTCTTTATCTAACTGAAAGCAAATAATGTTTTCATATAAAGTATCTTCATGAGAGGGCTACTTATATAGAGAGGCAGAGAGGCTAATGACTTCACATCAATTGTCTTGGTATCCCATAATGCAAAGCATGCACCCTTTCAGATGTGTATAATGGATATGCACTATGGGAGGGACCGCCACCCAGACCAGTTTCGACCTTTATTGAGTTATCTTTAAGTGCACAGAATATCTTTTCAAAAACTGAGTAACCTACAATATCACTAAAATTTTCACTGATTGACCCTAAAGGATCACTACTAAACTCAATTCTACTGACCTGAATCCCTCCAGGATAGGAAACTTAGACGTAGTTCCACCCAGTGACAGGCAAAAACCCACCACCAAGTAGAACCTCTCTACTCCTCAATAAGCAAACCTAATGACAAGCATTAATAAATGCCATCAGTGGGAACCCAGAAGAGATTTTTTTTTTTTGGAGATGGACTGAGTCCTTGACTCTTTACCCCTTCATCTGATTGAAGAAAATGTGTGGATGGGGTGTTATTGAGCTAAAAGCTAGTCATGGCTGGGTAACAGCAATAGCTGAGCCTCAGTTAAAACTTCATTGGGTACAGCATTGCCATCCATTACCCTGGGTTCACCATTCCCAGAAGAGATATTGTTAACCATTACCATTAACGTTACTGACAGGATGGGTGAAGCACTAGTGCTTTTTATATTCCCCTTTATCTGTAATGAGAGTTGTTTGGCAATGGGAGATTTGGGAGCAATTAAGCTCGCTCTCTCTCTGGGGGGCAGTTGTGTTAGCTATGATCAGTTGAGAAAAGAATGGCCTTCGGTCTTTTGTGTTTGTAGTAATCAGTTTCATTGTAATTGACAGTTTGTACGATTAGTGGGTTTCAATGAAAGTGACTTTATGAAGAATTTTTCTGCAAGATCACGAAGAAGGGAGATGTACAGAGTGCCGGTTTCTCAGTGAATCTGTGAATTTCTGATGAACCTACAGTGCATCCAGGATCATCCTAAGGCATTTATTTTGGATTCTCTGCAATTTTGAAATGTTTGATCTTGAAGTGTGACTCCATGCTGGTGAGGAGTAGGTAATGACTGGATGTATTACCATCCGGTAAAGTAGCAATTTATTATGCAAGTTCAATTTTCTCTTGCGGTTGATCAATGGGCAGAGCTGTGCTATTACTTTGGAAGATTTGGAGCCAATGAGATTGATGTGCTTGTTAAAAAGGAGTTTCTTATCCATTAATACCCCAAGATATTTGGTCTCTGATTGCCATGGGATCTTATGACCAGAGAGCAGGATGTCTTCTTTATTGCAGACCTTTCTCCTAGAAAACAGCATGGCTGAGCTTTTGAGGGGGTTCACTTGAGTCTTCTAGTTGGTGAACCAGTTTGCTAGCTCATTGATACTTCCTTGGAGTCTGGTAATTGCTAGACGAGGGCTGACCAATCTTGCTAGAATAGTGATGTCATCGGCATAAAGGGCCGTAGTGGTTGTTCTTGAATTGAGAGGAATATCTGCTATGTAAGTTGTGAAAAGTATTGGGACCAGAAGAGAACCCTGAGGTACTCCCACTAGAATTTTGCACCTTGATGACACAATTCCGTTGAGTTTTACTTGCATGTATCTTTCACTAATATATGAGTTTCACTAGTTTCATTGGGATATTTTTTCAATTAGTTTGAAGGCCTTGATGCCAGACCTTATCAAAGGCCTTGGCAACATCTAAAAATACAGCAGCAGCAGTGTGACGGTGCCAGTTAAAACCATGGGTGATATGATCTGTTAGTCAGTGAATTTGTTGTACTGTGTTGTGAGCCTCGCAAAACCCAAATTGCTCATTTGGGATTATTTTCTGTTTGTCCACTGCTGATTGTAGTCTTGATAGGATGACCTTTTCCGTTACTGATGGGCCTGTAACTTTGGGGAAGTTGTGGGTTATTACCAGGTTTTTTCAGAGGTGTAATGTCAGTGATTTTCCAATCTGTGGGAAAGTACTGGAATCTTAAAATGGAATTGGTAATATTAACTAGATGAATTATGGCATTCCGTGGGAGTAGCTTTATTATTCTATTGGTAATGCCGTTGGGGCCGGTAGCCTTTTTGTTCTTCAGATGAGAAATAATATTTATTATTTCTGTTGGAGATGTGGGGATGATGGTTTCTGAATCATCCTTAGGCTGTCTTAATGCTTTTCTAACTTTACGATGAACTTTGTAAATGAGATTGATATTTAAGTTTATGTAAGATGGGCTGTATTGATTTTCCAGATTGTCAATTAGGGCTTCTACTTTTTCTTCATCTGAGTGTGCAATTCCAAGATTGGTCTTCAAAGGGGGAAGGGGGTTGTCTTTTGGTACGAAGAGATTTTACAAATTTCCACATGGAGTTATCTTCTGGGTTGATTTCCATGAGTTTGAATTCCCATTTGGAATTCCTGTGTATCTGGAGGGCTTATCGAACCTGTCTGTTCATTCATCGCTTTCTGGCTTTATTTTTTGCCCTAATCAGGTCCATTATCTCTTCTGGGATCCAGTTAGAAGCGTGGAAGACAGTGGTTTGAGTGACTGATGCTACTGCTGTGTTCATTTGCCTAGTTAAATTGCTTACAGCTTGGTCTATGTCTTCTTTTTTTTTTACGAATGACAGGGGGGTGGACCGATGTGGACTGGGAGAACCTTAGAGAGCTTGTCCCATGGTAAGAAAGAATGATGGGGAGAGAGAGCTGATCTTGAAGTCCTAACCTGAGCAGGATAGGATTATGATCTGAGTTAAGCTCTTCTAATGTCTCCAGCTGGCATTGATATTTGATGTTTCTGAGGATAACTATGTCTAATACATCAGAACTTTCTGATGGGCTGTAGTGGGTGAGCTCAGTGGGTCCAACTACTATTGATGAGCTGAGTGACATGTAGTTGAATAAGGTACGGCCTTTGGAGTTGATTGATGAACTGAACCAAGCGGTATGTTTGGAGTTTAAGTCTCCTGCTATAATTATGGAATCCATGGAGCGGAAGATGGAGTCTAAGTCTGCTGTCAGTAGTGGAATTATGGGAGGATTGTATGCTGCGTAGATTTTGAGTTTGCCTGTGTTATTAGTGTGCACTTCTACACTTGTCACTTCGAGGTTTAGAGTTTGGGGCTGGTCAACAAGTTATGGCTCAAATAATTTTTAATAAAAATACTGTGCCGCCTCCACTAGAGTTAAGTTTGTCTGTCCTATATAAAATATAACCTCTTAGTCTTGGGTTTTGATGGTCTGAGGATTCACTGATCAAGATTATGTCTGGATTGTATCTCTTTGCGAATTCTTGCAGCTCGAGAATTTTATTTGTTAAGCCATTGGCATTCCATGCTGTCATCATGAGGGAATTCGGTTTAAATTTTTTAAACATTATAGAGAGTTGTTAATATGGATTGGTTTCTAGATAAAATCTCTTTCTGGAAGATGGTGAGGTGCTTGCTTTGCTGAATTCATGCAGCATTGTTGCAAGTGAAGAGGTTAAAGCTGATGTGAGTTTGGAGCTTGTTTGCTCTTGTGATGAAGGAGTCTAAGTTCTTACCATTTCCGCATATGATTTGGACATGGATGAAGGTCGAGTGCCTTCCTGTGCTGCTGAATGCGAGATATTATGAGCTGGACAGTGACTGGCTTGGTTGTTTGTGTCATTGCATGGAGGAGCGTGGTTCGTTCTTGTTGATCCATGGTTTTTTGGATGGAAAAGGCATTCCTTGTAATTGGCGGGATGTGGTCCTTTACAGTTGGCACAGCAGGCAGGTGTGGATATGGACTTGGTGATCCTCACTGCATTTTAGACATTTGTAGGCAGCTCTGCACAGTTTTTTGGCGTGCCTGAACTTCTGGCATCTGCGGCATTGCCCTGCTGATGCCTTCTTCCTTAAAGGTTCGGTTGTAATTTTGTTACACCCTGATATCTTAAGAATGTAAAATTCTCAGCTATCATGGTGTAACATGAAGAATAAATAAAATAAATTAAAACCCTGCATAAAAGATAATAGTTGAATTAATTAAAAGAAAAAGAAAGATCCTTGCATCCAATAAAATATATAAAATATAAAGGTTTTGTTAAACTAACTAACAAAAGAAAGAATATATTAATATTGTGATCTGATTTAAATAAGAAAAGTTAAATAAATAAGACAGAAAAGGATTAGTCATAAAAGATGGTATGTGAGAGGCTAGAGATTAAGTTATTAAGTAAGTTCATAGAAAGATTTTGGAAAGGGGATTAAATTAGAGCTAAGGAAAACAACAGACTATCACTCAGGGCCGATTCCCGGATTGAGACATCATTACGGGCTCACCGATCAAATGACGTTTGGCAGAAAAACGCCACCCAATTGGTCGGTGAAGTAAAAACAAGTAGGGGGCGGAGAAAAGAAGTTAGAAAAAGCGCCGTTAGGAGAACAGGTATAAAAGGGTTGGAAGCCCCCCCCCCCGAGGCTTTTTTTTGGTTTTGGTTTGGATTCTGTTCCAGGAGAGCCCTTCGCGAGCTCTTTCGTAGGGATTTCACGATGTTTTCCTGAGTGGCAAGATTGGAGTTATATCTCCAACGCCACAACACGGAAACGAAAGTGAGCGGAATTTCGGTTCTGTATTTCCTATGTGAAAAGCGAAGAATGCCATAAAGTCGAGGAAAAGAAAGCATATTCTTTGTGTTCCAACTTCAGTGACAACTACGAAAAACGGAGAAAAGTAAAGAAATCGATGTCCATGTGGCAAGTTGCACAGCCAATATATAGATGATCCAAAGTGTGTTCGGAGTTACGAAAAGTTAAGCCAGCGTAAGCCTAATTCAATTCCAAAAGGAACGTAGGAGAAGCAGAATATCGGTGAGGTTATATCAAGATAGTTCAATCAGAAGAAGGTAAAGGTCCATATGAAAATCCCAAGAAAGAAAGGTACTGTAAAATATATCTAATGTTAACTAAAATTTGTCTGTGATAAGTATCATTATTCTAATACAGAACTGTTGAAGTGACCAAGGAAAATTTATACTAGGACTTTAGTATCTGACAGAATATATTAAAAGTAAGCTGGCTAGTGTTAATGTTATGTAAAAATATTAAGTGTCCTGAGAATTTTGCATGTCTATTGTAATGTATAGGAAGGTTGAATGTCATAGTTATGTGTTAGTGCAGTAAAAGGTTTAGTTAATCTACTAGTTTGAATAGTTAAATAGTGAGAATTAATCTTATTTGTCCATGTCAAATGAATTTACATGTTGAATATGTATGGCGGCATGATCGTAATACTAGTTATGTGTTAGTGCAGTAAATGGTTTAGTTAATCTACTTAAGTTTGAATAGTTAAATAGTGTGAATTAATCTTATTTGTCCATGTCAAGTGAATTTATGTGTTGAATTGTTATGGCGGCATGATCGTAATACTCATTATAGGATCATAGCCTGATTACTTGTAATAAGCTAATGTTAGTTTGTAAGTATTTAGTTTAGCATTAAATTGAGTAATCACAAAATATTGATTTGTACCATGTTAAGGAATTTAATAAACCTTTGTTCAATGATAAAAGAGTTGTCTGAAATTGCTGTCCAATGCACCACTTGAAAAATTACGAACCTAATCACGTGGGAAATTAATGTTAAGAAACGAGATAAAGTGTCACAACTGCAACATAGTTACACTTTCAGACATATTTGAGTTCTTTCTCCTTGTTTTTGTACATAATATCTTAAACTAAATATCCCAAAAGGCACAGTATAAATACAAATATTAGGGGTACTTAGGGGAGAAATAACTTAAGTATTAGTAAAAATTTTGGTGATATCTCGTGTGTAGATAATAGTCGAACATAGGTAAGCGGAAATTATAAAATAGAATAAAGATCGTAAAATGGGACACAACATAAATGGCGCAGCCGATAGAATATAAAGTATAAGAAAGTTAATAGAATAGAATAAGAAGAATAGTTCACAACAATTTTAAGCTTAATGTCAGTAACTTCATAGATTCTTTTTTTGTGTATTGCAGATTTCAACCAACACCAGTGGCATTGGTCTTTTATCTGACCTCAGCATCCTACTGACTTTGATTGGGGTCAATCCTTGACTGATGATGTCAGCTGTGATGCCCTCAGCCACCCCTCTTAGAACCACTTTTAGGTTCTTCTTGCTTGCTAGCACAAAGGTGTGAAAGGGCAATTTAGAGTTGTCCAGCATTTTCGTCATCATACGATAATCTGTGACAGTGGTAGGATGAATCTTTACACCCTCATCAGTATTTCTTGCCCAGGAGAAATTGATATTTTGTTCCCTTGGGATCTTGAGACTGAGGTCCATTTATCTTTATCTCGAAGGATAACTGGAGGGACCTTTTCTTTTCTATCTTGGGTAACAACTGACTCGATTTTCGTCAGTTGTTACATCCATTCCATCTTCCGATGTTCTGCGTCTTTTATTAGATTGTTCCTCTTGTGAACAATCGAACTGTCGGGGAGTCTTTGTAGGTGGAACAGGTGTAAAGTCCCCTTCGATGTCATTTACTTGAGTGAAGAGATATGAAGTAATATGGAAATCACATATTATTCACATACAAGTAGTCAAAATGTGTCACATCACATGATCAAATTACTCTTGATTAGAGATAGATGTTAAAATTCTTTCACTTGGTTACACTATAAATTAAAGATGCCAAGAAATTATGTTCTTGGTTTAATCCTTTATTCAAGTGTAAGCAAACAATGTCTGCATATTTTTCTGGGTATGGGTCTGACTTCCATTAATGAAACCTCATTAACCTCTCTACTGGGCATGGTGGATGAAATAGTAAGACCAAATCGCACTTACTATCCATGTAATTCAATAGGTGTTACAGAATTGTATCCAGATTTTGCTGGACGTCTATAGAAGTCATGGCTGGTTGAGGTGTTAAAGGCCGAAACCAGTTTAGGTAGTAGTCCTTCCCCTAATGTAATAAATTTAGTTTAATCCTTTATCCAAGTGTGAGCAAACAAAGTTTGCACCTGAAAGTATCTTCAGGACTGGAGTAAGGTAGTGCAACACCAGGATGACTCCTTGCAAAGGTGGAGCAAGCTACTAACACTCCTGTCTCAGTATCTCCCATAATGCAAAACACATCTCCTTGCGGATATGTCTAATGTTATGCATTAAGGGAAGGGCCACTACCCAGACTAGTTTCGACCTTTATTGAGGTCGAATGGGAGTTCATGCCTTTCATCACTGGCCTCTTTAGATTTAAAAAAAAGTTGTGCTGAGAGTCAGCTTGATAGTGAGAGAGGAGGAGAAAAGATAGAGTGGATAGTAGTAGATAGTTAAAAGAGGCCTCAGTCGATCTACTTGGCCTGACTTAAATGTCAGCACCAAGCAGATCTCCGACATTATCTCCCTCCATCCGTTCTTTTCAGCTTTTCCCGGTCAGTCACCTCTTCAGGTGTCTGCCCGAGGAAAGTGGGGAAAAACAAATGAAAGAAGCACCACATGAAAAAGAGGAACTAGTAAATAACATTAAAAATTACATATAACAATTTGTAAGAAACTAGGTAAATTCTGAAATTTCAACCTGAATGACCAGTTTAATACTGAGAAGAGAAGAGCGGGGGCAGAGCCTGGCCTGGGTGATGCAGCCCACAAGGAGCTGCACCGCCTCGGTGTAAGCCTTCGCAGCCCAGGTTCTCAGGATACCCCCTCCTGTGTGGAATAGACATAGACCTTTTTTACAACAAAAATTCTAATCTGAAAGAGGACAAAAAGAAGAAAAACAAACCAGAATTTTTTTTTTTTTTCCCCCTCTGGCAGATCGATACTAAGAGTCGACTGACTTGTTAGGCGAGGTTTAAATCCTCCTGCTGTCTATTGTTGTGGGTTTTGATGATGAGATCTGCTAATTTGTCTCCACAGACGTGGTTTAGCATGTAGAGGCCTCTGTGCAGTGCTAGTCCCACGTCGTCCTCTGCATCGATAAGACCAATGATCTTTTCAGGAGTGATTTCATCTATATTATCGACAACCACGTCGTTCCATTCTGCACTGACGACTCTTGGCCCGTTTTGTCCTGTGAGTATCAGTTGAATGTCTCCGAATGTTTCTATTGCTTTTCGTAGTCTCGCCTCCTCCTCGGGGAAATCTTTTAAGAGATGCAATATAGGTGCATTGGCCTTTGCGTGAGGGAACTTTGTCGGTTCTGATATTGCCTTTGTTTCAGCTTTGCCTGGAATTCCTCTATGAGATTTTTTTCCAGGATTGTGGGATTCTCCTATGGGTCTTAGATCGTCTCTTTGTTCCTGTTCATCTGTTTCTAAATGGGTGTCTGTTTTATTTCCTTTTTCTTCCTCCTCCTCCTCTGAACTTGATGTTTCTGCTGGGCTGTCGTAATTTGGTTTGGTTCTTTTATTTTCTTCTTCTTCTGGTGTGATAGGTCGTTTGGTGGCATTGGTGTTATTCTCCGTTTCCATTTGATCCTCGGTTTCGATGATTTTTCTAGCATTTCGTTTTTCTTTTTTCTCTGTTTTTCTTTCTGTCTTGTTGCCAGTAGGTGGTTGAATTTTGTCATTTGTTATCACCATAACTGGGGTTGTAAGTGCTGGGAAAATGTCAGGATCTATAGTGGTAATTTCTGTCACTGTCTTATCTGCAGTCAGGTAGTCATGACTTGTAGGCTCTGAGCTCTTGGTTGAAATATTTGCTGGAATTGGAGAAATGGCACCTCCTATTCTCTCGGCGTGTGTCCTGCTAGGACAAACGTTGACTTTGTGGGTAGTATCCTTGCATTTCAGACAGGGTGCTTCACAATGGGCTAGTGCATGTCCTGCCCCATGCAGTTCCTGCACTTGTTCTTGGGGCAGTCCGCGCCTAAATGTTCCAGTGATCCGCACCGAAAGCACTGTCTTTTTACGCCCGGGTAACCGACCATTACCCTGGCTGACCCAATCATGACAAAGTTTGGGATTTCTGCCTTCATCATGATCGAGAACGAAACTTCTCCTGACTTCCACTGAGGAAAATCAGCGTCCGTGCCAATTTTTATATCCCGGACGGCTCCCCATTTCGAGAAGACTTTTACTATTACATCCCTGTCTTCTTCTAAATATTCGAGCGGGAATCGATCAATTTTAACTGTTTTGGAAACGCTTCCCACCACAAAAGGATGATAAAGTTTCCCTTTGCATTCTACTCCATTCAGCAGTTTTTCCCGTGTTGCAACGTCCGTGCATACAACCTGAAATCTTCCACCCCCATAAGGTGTGAAACCGGAAATTTTGTCTGCCCCTACTTTATCAATAATGGTTCTAGCAAACGTCCTCTTCTCGATCTCTGTATCTATTTCGAACCCGAGGGTTCTTACCCTCGGTAAAACCGAAGACATTATTTAACGAAAGAAAGGATAGTCTATTCCTATAAAATAGCGGAATGCCATGTATAGGCCTAAAAAAAACTTTGTTTGCTCACACTTGGATAAAGGATTAAACTAAATATATTATATTCTAACCAAGTGAAAAATAAACTTTCAACATCTTTCTCTAAATCCAGAGTAATTTATTAAAAAGGTGGCGCACCATTTGGCAACTCCTATAGGCAGAGATGACCTGCTAATGCTTCTGCCTGGTATCTCCACTCGGGCCTGGCTCCCACTGAAGAGACCTCAATAAAGGTCGAAACTAGTCTGGGTAGTGGCCCTTCCCTTAATGCATAACATTAGACATATCCGCAAGGAGATGTGTTTTGCATTATGGGAGATACTGAGAGAGGAGTGTTAGTAGCTTGCTCCACCTTTGCAAGGAGTCGTCCTGGTGTTGCACTACCTTACTCCAGTCCTGAAGATACTTTCAGGTGCAAACTTTGTTTGCTCACACTTGGATAAATGATTAAACTAAATTTATTATATTCTAACCAAGTGAAAAATAAACTTTCAATTTCCCCTAATGTATAGTACTATACACATCTAAAAGGTGTGTGTGCTTTGCATTATGGGATACTAAAGCAAATGATGTGAAATCACTAGTCCCTATATATAAGTAGCACAATCATGAAGATACTTCATGTGCAAACGTTTTTGCTTATACTTCACATGGATAAAGGATTAAACCGACAATATAATTTCTTGGCATCTTTAATTTAAGTATAACCAAGTGAAAAAACATTTCAAAGCTATATATATATACACACATACAAGGTGGCCCAAAATGTACCTACCAAGTTTAAATCCAATTTTCTCTGCAATTAGCTGGTTTAATTAGAAAAAAACTTTATCAATACTTATAGCCATCAAACCATTTGTGTTTTCTTTTCATTTTGCAGAGTATGAAAAATGTCAGCCTACACCATCATCATCATCATCAAATTCCTGCCATGTACCCTCAAGGGGTGTACAGGATATGACAGTACTACATGAAAAAATTACATCATTACTAACTTCCTATCTACAATTTTCCTCCAAATCAGTCTGTTACTTGTCAAGACTCCAACATTATCAGATCTTATATTTCTATCGTCTAAGGCACTTTGTACCGTATCAATCCACCTATATCTTGGTCTTCCTCTGGGTCGTTTTCCTGCCAACCTGGCAGAGAACACTTGTTTTGCTAATCTTTCCTCTCCCATTCTATTTAAGTGACCATACCATCTGAGATTAGCTCTGCTAACGCATTCCTGGATGCTGACAATGTCAAGTTCTTTCCTAATATCCTCATTTTTAATATGATATTGCCATTGATGCCATCTGTTCACGCCTCTAATCTTTCTCAGGACTCTCATATCTGCGGTCTCTAGTCTTTGGTCAAGTGTTTTACTTCTGACCCAGCTCTCAGATCCATAAGTTAAAATTGGTTTGAACACAGTCTTGTATACAGCTAATTTAGTGTTCCGACTAATTTCTTTCTTATTCCATATGAATTTATTCATTTGACTTCCCACGATACCAGCTTTGCTGATTCTGTTGTCTATTTCTATATTTAGTTTACCATCTTCAGTAAAAATTGTGCCTAAGTAGCTGAAATGTTTTACTTGTTCCACAGGTTCTCCATTCACAACACAGTTGACATTTTCAATGATTCTGCCTATTTTCATTGTCTTTGTCTTTTTATTGCTGACCTTCATACCATATCTATTACAACAGCTATTCAATTTAGTCAGAGAATCTTGCAGACTTGTAGCGGATTTATTTAGAAGTATAACATCATCCGCATAAAGCAAAGAGCTGACATTAACATCTCCAATTTTGATATAAGGTTTAATACCACATTCCTTCATAATGTGATCCATATAGATAATGAATAACAGAGAGGATAATGTACATCCTTGTCTCACACCAGATTTAACATTAAACCATCTTCCTGTACTTCCTTCAATTCTAACTGCTGACTCACAACTCAAATAAAGACTAAGTATTGCTTGATATAATGCCCCATTGACACCATATAACTGCAGCGTATTGAATAGCTTCTCTCTTGGCACCTTGTCATATGCCTTTTCCAAATCGACAAAACTTAAATACAGATCTTTGTTATATTCCTATGCTTTCTCGACTATTTGTCGTAAAGTGAAGATCTGATCCTGACAGCCTCTATTTGGCCTGAATCCAGCCTGTTCTTCACCAAGCTTTTCTTCCACAATTCTTCTCAACCGTTTCTCAAGTATACTTGCATAGATCTTGCCAGGAACACTCAGTAGGGAAATACCTCTGTAATTCTCACATTCAGTTTTATTTCCCTTTTTATATATGGGTACTATGAGAGCTCTACTCCAATCATCAGGAATTCGTCCCTCTGTCCAGGCTTTCTGAACTATGCAGTGCAGCCACTGTAAGACTCTTATACCACCATACTTCAGCATTTCTGGTCGAATATCATCTACTCATGCTGCCTTTCCACATTTCAAGCCTTTGATGGCTTTTTTTAGTTCAAGTATGGATATGTATTCCTGACTGCATGCCTGGTCAGTGTTTTTTATCACTGTGCTGTCATCACTGCTTGTTTCATTTCGCAGTTTTTCAAAGTAATTACTCCATACTTCAAGGATATCTTTTTCTCCTGTTTTCATTTCACCTTTATCATCTCTAATTCCTTTTACAGCACTCTTTCCTCCATT
Organism: Typopeltis vanoorti; assembly: GCF_054136105.1. Taxonomy (NCBI): domain Eukaryota; kingdom Metazoa; phylum Arthropoda; class Arachnida; order Uropygi; family Thelyphonidae; genus Typopeltis; species Typopeltis vanoorti. Next base: position 81,026,977 of record NC_143568.1, read on the forward strand.
CCTAAGCTTCTTCAACAACCTCCAGAATATTTTGCCACCTTCTTGATATTTATTTTCTATATTCTTGCCAAAGTCCTCCCATGACTTTTGTTTAGCTAGTTTTACACACTGTTTAGCTTTCTTACATTTGTCTCTGTATTCTGTAAGAGTAAAAGCTGACTTATTTGCCAGGAACTTTTGATATGCTTTCTTCTTTTCCTTCACTGCCTCTTTAACTTCCTGTGTCCACCAGGGAGTTCTGATTTTTTTATCTTTGCACACAACCTCACCACATGCCTCTCTGGCAGAATCAATCAATGTTTCCTTCAGAGTTTGCCACTGAATCTCCAAGGTTTGATTCCTGTTCTCAAACTCTTTCAATTTCTTTTCAATAATATTTCTGTATTTTAGTCTACAGTTTACATCTGAGAGCTGCTCAACTTTTATTCGCTTTAAAACTTTCTTACATGTTATTCTTTTCAATATGAAATTCAATTTTATCCTGCTCAAGACTAAATAGTGATCACTTCCAATTTCAAATCCTCTGTACACTCTGGTGTCCTGCACCAGGGAGAAAGCATCACTATCAACAATAACATAGTCAATGAGACTTTTCTTATTCCTAGCCTCTTCTCTCCATGTGAATTTGTGCACATTTTTATGTTGGAACATGGTGTTAGTAATAACCAGTCCATGTCCTGAGCAGAAATCCAACAGATATTTGCCATTATTATTAGCTTTGCTCTTTTCTCCAAATTTTCCCAAAATATTTTTGTATGTCTCACAATCATTTCCTACTCTACTATTTAGATCCCCAACAAGGACCAACTTTTCCTTTTTCATTGTGTCAGTTGCTTTTTCTAAAGCCTCAAAAAATTCCTCCACTTCTACCTTAGTAGAACCTTCTGTGGGACCATAGGCACAAATAAGTCTCATTGTCCAGTTCCCCATTCTCATATTTGCCCACATTACTCTACTTGAGACTGACTGCCATTCAAGAAGATTAGCCTCGTATTTTGTGTTGAATACTATGGCTACTCCTTCTTTTTCTTGATTGTTATTGCCTGAATATAACATTTTGTATTTATTGCTCAGAAAGATCTCACCAGTTTTGGTCTTTTTTTGTTTCAGTCACCCCTATTATGTCGATCTGGTACTTATCTAATTCCTCAGCTAGCTCCATTTCTTTGCCATTCAGGCTTCTTACGTTGATAGTACCGATCTTTAACTCTGGTGATGTTGAGTTGGGGTTTGTTTTCAGATTTGTTCCGGTAGCTGACTTTTCGCTGTTCGCCCTGGTTCCCTGGCGAAAACAACGGGGGCCTTGTTTAACCGGGCGACGCCCCAGCCGGCATGAAATTTTGTCATGTTGTACCATCATTTTTTATTTTGGTTTAACCAATAAGAATACAATTTGGTCGGCTAAATCCCAAATTGCCAGCCCATCCTCGTTCGTTCAGTATCAAAGTAGATACCCAACAGGGTGCACCACGAGAAGGTGAGGATTGGACATTAGGTCAGAAGCCCTGGTCGGTTCTCCGCATTCCTTTAAAGGCTATGTGGAGGTCTCCTCTCAGTTATACAGCTTTGACCCTTAAGCACCCCTACACTACTGTGGGTCAGCCTACACTACTGTGGGTATTCATCATCAAAGAGTACATTCGATTAGAAATCATCAGAAAGCCCTGAAAAGGTTAGAAAAGTATTTCAGGTAAAGTTTGGTGTCAAAGTTGGACCAGACAGGCACACAATGTCAAACCTCATCAAGAAATTTTGTAAGACTGGGTCAATGTTAGATGATGACTCTAAAAGCGGCAGGCCTTCAATATATTGCAAGGACTGAAAGAAACATTGAAAAAGTTCAGGAAACATTTGAAAGAAGCCCAAAAAAGTCTACGAGGAGAGCATCTCGGAGTTAGGGATCAAATGCAGCAGTCTTCAGTGAATTCTCAAGGAAGATCATTTGTTTCCCTATAAAATCCAGACCCAACAGCTGCTCAAAGAGGCGAACACGACAGCAAGATTGGACTTTGGTAATGCAATATTCAGAAGAATTGAGAACCAAGAAATTGATCCTGGTCTCATCTGGTTTTCAGATGAGGCACATTTTTGGCTTGATGGGTTCATGAACAGGCAAAACTGGCAAATATGGGGATCAGAAAATCCACATGTTTACGTTACTTTAAGTCTTCACCTTAAACGTGCGACTGTATGGTGTTCCTTGTCAAAAGTTGGCATTTTTGGATCTGTTTTTACTGAGGGGACCATATCTGCACTGAGGTATTGAAATTTGCTTGAAAACAATTTCATTCTTTTTCTTCAGGACTTCGATGGTTCTGGCCTCACGGGTCTTTTTTGGTTTTTCATGCAAGATGGTGCTTGTCCTTATCACGCAGAATCCATTTTTCAACTTCTGAATGAACATTTCCATGGGAATGTCATTGCTTTGGAATACACAGTTCAACACAATTTTTGCTGACTTTTATATGAGACTTGTTTTTTACTAATTTGGGTGCACTGATTTCAAATATCAAACCCATTTTTCTCTATGGCATTTTCTTTTTGCTAATTTGTAAGTTTTTGATATTTTTAAGGAGGCAGTACTATTTAGAGGATCAAAAAAATCGATTTTTTAATATTATTTTCTGAAAGTATGTACTTTTAAAAATCTGTTCCTAACTTTTTTATCAAGAAATTCGAAAAATTCCTGAAGATATAGCCTATTATTCAAAGCGGTGCGCACATCAGAATCGGAGTGCTCACTGCTCTCAGTTGTTAGTAAACGAATAAATGTGTAAGAACCTGCAACAGCACGTACTGGTGCTTTGAATGCGAGAGAGGCCGATAATTAGATACATAACTACTTAACAATATTCATTAAAAATTACAAGAATATTTATAAAAAAATAACAATTTTACTTACACATGAGTTTCAGGGAATAAATTTTTGTTTGTAGCAATTTCTGCTGTGTGTTCTGTTTTGGCAATCCCTTTGAATACTCCAATAATAGTCAGCCATCATGTGAGAATCCCATCTTCCTTGGTACTGATCTTCCATTGTTTTTAAGTCTTGACAAGCGAGAGCGGTGAGCGCTCCGATTCTGATCTGCGCACCGCTTTGAATAATAGGCTATATCTTCGGGAATTTTTCGAATGTCTTGATAAAAAAGTTAGGAACAGATTTTTAAAAGTACATACTTTCAGAAAATAATATTAAAAAATCGATTTTTTTGATCCTCTAAATAGTACTGCCTCCTAAAAACTATCAAAAACTTACAAATTAGCAAAAAGAAAATGCCATAGAGGAAAAACCTGACGTGATAGAGAAAAATGGGTTTGATATTTGAAATCAGTGCTCCCAAATTAGTAAAAAACAAGTGTCTGATCATAATCAGACACTTGTTTTTTACTAATTTTTTTGTTGGCCAGTGTTATCCAAAGTAGTACAGAAGCGGAATTGACTGGCCACCTTATTCACCAGACATCAATCCTTTGGATTTTTTTTTTATGGGGGACATCTCAAAGACTAAGTGTATCAGAACAATCTAAAGACTGTGGAGGAGCTAGTCATCTATTGAGTGTGAAATCTTGGCCATTCCAACAGACGTCCTCCACAAGTTGGTGTACAATTTTACGATACGATTGCAGAAGATCATCAAGGTTGAAATAAACATACTAAACATTATTTAAATTAAGGGGATATTAAATCCCACATTGTTTCAAAACCGAATTTTGAAACAATGTGGGATTTAATATCCCCTTAATTTAAATAATGTTACATCGCTGAATTGAAGCCTATTGGCTCTTTATATTTAAGTAATACTGAACATGTTGTAATATAAATGGCATAAGATGTAGACCTTAATACACTTTGGATTATGAGATTCGCATGCCTCCTCGTTCAGGAATAATACAACATTAAATTTAGTAGGTACATTTTGGACCACCCTGTGTGTGTGTGTGTGTGTGTGTGTGTGTGTGTGTGTGTGTGTGTGTGTGTGTGTGTGTGTGTGTTAACTGAAGAATTAGCAAATAGAAATATGGAAATAGACAACAGAACAAGCAAAACTGGGATGGTGTGTAGCCAGCTGAATAAATTTATATGGAATAAGAGAAATTAGACAAAACACCAAACCAGCAGTATACAAGAGGGTGTTCAAACCAGTTTATTATGGATCTGAGAGTTGGGTTAGAAATAAAGCACTGGATCAAAGAGTAGTGACCACATATATGAGGACTCTGAGAAAATTAGGAGAGTTAATCAATGGCAGAATCATATTAAAAATGAAGATATTAGAAAGGAACTTGACATTATTAGCAATCAAGGATGTATCAACAGAGCTAATCTCTGTCTTAGATTATGGCTAGTTAAATAGAATGGGTGAGGAAAGGTTAGCAAAAAAAAAATGTTTAATGCCAAGATGGCAGGAAAGAGACCCAGGGAAAGACTAGGTGGAATGATTCAGTTGGAAGTGGCTTAGAAGTCTGAAATGTTGGATATGACAATATTGGAGTGCTGACAAGTAATAGACTAATTTGGAGGAAATTATTGATAGAAGATTAATAAGAATGTAACTTAATCATGTAGCTGTCACATAGTAATTTTAACATCCCTTGAGAGTACATATCAGAAAATTGATGATGAGTTATATATTTTCTTTATTTTAAATTTACCTTTTTTTTTTGTTTCAGTTAATATTTCTGGTTTATATACAGGGTGGACATAATTGAAGAGGAGGTATTCAGATCATAGCAAAAAATATATTGGATGAAATATAACTGGGTGTAAGCACACTCTGGGACATGGGGTTTTTATTTACAGAAGATAAAAAATATTACAAAATTCTGCCAACAGGGACATTTGCAGCTATAAGTGAGTGGTTTGGGATTAAACAGTAATGGCTAGAAGAGAGACAATAAATCAATTTTGGTGTTTGTATAACTTACTGATGTGGTTCAATATGTCCTCCATTCAGATGTTCTAATAATTGCATTCTATGAATGACATTTTCTACTGTGGAATGCAACAGATCTGCATTGATTTGCCTCATATGGTGTGTTATTCTGTCTTTTAAAGTTGTTTAAACAAGAACATGCCCTTCATACACCATGCATTTCAGATGGCCCAACAACCAAAAGTCACAGAGGTTGAGATCAGGTGAAAGAGGTAGCCATGCTATGGATAAGACACAACAAATCACTCTGTGTTCTGCGAAGTGTTTTGCAACATTCGTTATACCAGCAATCCAATGTGAGGTGGTGCTCCATCCTGCATGAATATGGTACAGGCAATATGGTACATCTTTGCTGCTGCAGTTGCAAAAGAACAAAGTTGAGCAGCATCTTTTGATACCTAACAGCAGAGATGGTACAAGTCACTGGTTCTGTCGCGAAGTTCTCCGAAAAATTATAGACAAATAATAAATGATGCAGTGAAACCACACCACACTGTGACTACTGGTGAGTGTAAAGGGGTCTAATGAAAACATGAGAGTTACTTACAACCCAAATGTGGCAATTGTGTTAATTAACACTACCATTCAGATAAAAATGTGCCTCATCACTCCACAAGATCTTCCAAGGCCACGCATCATCCACCTCCATTCGTGCTAAGAATATCAGGGCAGACTGTAGTCGAGTTTCCTCCACCGCCACCATGAAGCAAAGCTTGAGTATGGGAGATCTTGTAGGGAGAAAAACCTTAGCATTTGACGCAGGATTTTCCACACAGTTGAGTATGGCATGTCCAGTTGCCTTGATATCGCCTGAGCACTGCTGAACCCTTGTGCATTATTCATTCTGTGTTCTACGATGGCTGTTATCAAACTTCATCAATTTATTAAGGAATAATCCGTTTGCACTTTTGTCCTGACCTCACTGCTAAAGATCTGCTATTCTGAAATCATAAAATCATTTTTCAAAGATTTGTTACTGCTATTGGATCATTTGTCCTATCCTTCAAATGCCAGAATTCTCAAAGTGCAGCATTAGTGTTACCACGTTGTTGATAGCAAAGCTTGACTAGCAATGTACATTCTGGTAAGGTGAGATCCACAGCACTTCAGTCTTCCTTATATCCACCAACATGTCAGTAGAAACAGTGAGACTATGCAAATATCACAAGATTCTAGTGCCAATTGTCCACAGGTGGCAGAATTGTGTACTTTTTTTTTTTTTTTTTTTTTTGTAAATCAAATTTATTAAGGAATAATCCATTTGCACTTTTGTCCTGGACTCACTGCTTTAAAAAAAAGATCAGACATACTCAACTTACCAGATAACACACATCATTACAGCACATTATATATGTTATAGATTTGCACACAAACTACCAAAATGTCCAGGCAAGACCTCCATGGCACTGATACTATAAAGAAAATTCACCAAAGCAAACTTTCCACTACAATAAACCCATTTCTCTGGTCTCTATGAGTTCACTATAGTGAAAGTTAACTACTCAAGTTCTTCTCATTTATTTTTCATAAATTTATTAAGTAAGAATTAATCCAAAACTAAATATTTTACTTATTTCTTTAAATGTGGCGTTAGGTTTTTCTCTAAATTCAGAGTAATTTTGTATGATAATATTTATAACAGTCAGCGATAAAAAGATTTACCAGATAAATAATTTGGTTTTCATGATATCGGATGCCACCCTCAGCATCACATTTTTTCATATGCATTTTTTCCGGATCACCAGCAACTAATACTTTCTTTTCCTTTTCTATCTGCAATGAAATTGAAATATATATATATTTAACGTTAGCTACTGATATACCAATTTTCCCATAAAAGACATTTTATACTTTTCTTTAACTATAAAGAAATAAGTTGAAGTTAAGAAAAACTTAAATATTTCAAGAGCAAATTCTTCAAGTTATTTCCTTTTTTTTTTTTTTTTTTGTAGATTTAAGTGATTCATAAATATTACAGTTGTTTTATGATTAAGCAAATTAGGATACTGAAAAAAAATTGATAAGCAAAAAAGTGCACTATAATACGAAGTTTAAAATTTACTGATTAATATTAATCTAGAATTCTACCTTACATATTATTTCAAAAAAGAATATTATTTTGGAGTTCAGCTCAAAGCAAACTTTCCAAATAAAGTTTCATTCCCTTTAAAACCAATTTGGAAATTGTCTAACCAGATATATATTCACAATCATCTATATATGGCTTGATCAAAGTATATAACGTATATAACCTCTATAACATATAAAAACTATAACCTCTTTACATGTCAGGGTCCTTCACACTATTACCATAATCCAGTGTGATGTCCTCACAATTTTAGCAATGGTCTAAAAGAACTTCAGGTCCTTTCTACCACTCCAATATCTCTCATCTCTTCCACTTCCTTCAGAATTTTCCCAACAATGATATGCTCTGCATCCAATATTTGCCTGCTAAATTTCAAAATCTTAGATAAGACAACAATAAACTGACAGTTATACTCATATCCATCACTGACAGTCTGTTCAGATCCTCCTGTAAGTTCAAAACATTAGTTCTGCTCCCTAGAGATCTCATTCACTTTGCATCATCTGCAAACAACTGCATATTTCCAGTAAAACCAGTCCCAATATCATTAATACACAAGTTAAACAGTAATAGCAGTAATGGTTGCAAACACCCCTTCAGAACAGCACACGGAGGGGGGGGGGGGGCTTAGAGACTTTCTCCTTTCAGGATACTGCTTCTACCTATTCGTTTAGGTGTAAGGTTCACAAATACAATTTTGTTATTTCATGCTTGGGTAAATGATTCAAACAAGAATATATTTCTTGTCCATTATAATTTTCTTTGGAAAAAAAAAACAAACCTGCAACACCTATCTTGGTTCCATAACATTTTATGCTTTCATATACATGTATATGAAAAATATGACTTGGGTTGATTTAGCTGTCAGTAAGTCTACAGGTCTAGCTCCCGCTAATAAGACTTCAATAAAGGATGAATAAAAATGATGGAAAGTTCTTTCAATGTAAATACCATCTAGATGGGAAAAAAATTACTAAAAATACCCATCTTCCAAATCAAGAACAGTAACCATGCAATTAAAATAACAATGACAAGCAATTGCAAAAAACTGTAAAAAATTTACAAGAATGAGGATACACAATTGCTCTTTTACAAACTGAAGACCACATCAGATTCATCCAGAATCCAGAGGTTAAAGACCTACCATTTACATGTCACTAATCACATCATCTCCCTTAATGCCTCATTAAAGATAAGGATTCTATAACCCAGTTAAATAAGAAGCCACGAGAAAACTTATGCTATGCCATAATATTAGGTTGCTGTTTCTCCAAGACACATACTTTTGCATATATAAAAATTTTAAAAGTGGTGGTGGAAGCACTGGAATCATAACAATTCTTGACTCAAACAATATATTTCTTGTCTATTACAATTTTCTTTGTAGCAAAAAAAAAAAAAAAAAACTTGCTATAACTATTCAAGCAAGAATATATTTCTTGTCCATTATAATTTTCTTCATAAAAAACAAAACAAAAAAACTTGCAACAACTATCTTGGTTCCTTAATATTTTATGGTTTTCATATACCACATGTATATGAAAAATATGACCTGCATTGGATTAGCTGTCGAAAAAAAAGTTTGAGTGACAATAAAGCAGGCAATAATGACATTGAAAACAGAGTGCAATTAACAGTAAGGTGGTGAGCAGGGTTGATGATGAACAAATATGTGTGACTGGAGATAAAATAGTGAACATGAATGATGGCGAAAAAAGGATGAATGATTTAAAAGCTGAATGGTGAAAGTGAGGCAAGAGATGAGGTGAATGCAGAGCGAAATGAAGAGAACTGGAGATATGTATGGAAAAGTGAAGAACACAAAAACAAATATCAGTGTGAAAAAGGTAACAAAAGACCTGCAAGTGGCATTGTATAGTGATTCAAATATTAGAGGTGTGGTAAACAAGAACATGCACATGATGAAAGTTTATTTTTCACTTGGTTAGACTATAATAAATTTAGTTTAATCCTTTATCCAAGTGTGAGCAAACAAAGTTTGCGCCTGAAAATATCTTCAGGACTGGGGTATGGTAGTACAACACCGGGCAACTCGTAGCAAAGGTGGGGCAATCTACTATCACTCCTGATAGTATGCACATGATTTGTTTTCTGGGAGGTAAAATGAACAGAGTGATTGAAGCATTGGATATGAGGAGTAAGAGAGCAAAGGAGTTGGTAGGAACAAGAGAGTTGACTAGGAATAAGGAGAACAGAATGTAAGATTGGATATCAGGAGGTTGCTGAGAAGGATAAAAGATAATGGAGATAGGAAAGGGAGTCAGTGTGTTGCCCAGATATGACAGTGATGAAATGAGTGAGAGAGCAAGAATTATGAATGTTATGTTAGCAAAAATGCATAAATAGAAAGGAGTGCAGTCTGTTAATGTGTGGAATGAATCTGAAGGTTGGGATGAACCTACGTAGAGCAGATATTATGGCCTTACAAGAAGAGTTGATTAGACTGAGTGAATGGGCACAGGAGTGGGGATGCCAGTTCAATGTTGCAAAATGTACAGTTTTAAAATTTGGAAAACAAAGATGAGATGTAGAATTTACTCTTGATGGGGATATATTGTTGGAGATGGAGGAAATATGAGATCTTGGAGTGAGTGGATAAAGATTTAAAATTTAGAGGAGATATTGTCAAAATTGAGAGAGCAACATAATGAATTCTGGCAATGATGTGAAGGACACTAACTTGTAGAAGTAAGGAGATTCTTTTTCCATTGTATAAAGTTCTGAGGCCACATATGGACTATTGTGTATGGATTTGGTCACCTGGTTTTCAAAAGGATGAAGAGATGTTGGAGAAGGTCCAAAGGTGATTGACCAAAATAGTTTCTGATCTCTGGAATGTTGATTATATGTTGATAGCTGAAGAGCTTCAACCAACAAAAACAGAAGTTAAGGAAGATTGTAGATCTAATGGAAATGGTTCATTTGGGGCTGTCAGGTGTGAGATAGAGGTCAATAGCACAAATATATTGTTGGTTGCTGCTATAGACCTGGAAGTCCAGAAGAAAATGTGGATGACATCCATCAGCAGATAACCACAATGAGTGCAGGTGGAGCAATTATTATGAGAGACTTCAACTATGGTCATACATATTGGAAGGAGGAAAAGACACATGGCAAAATGAAAATGGAATTTAAACAGTTACTAAAGGATAATTATCTGAAATAGCATGTGATGGAAGGGACCAGGGGTTTGAGAGTTTGGATCTGGTAACAGCATCAGAAGATCTATCTATAACTACAGTAGCAACTCTATCTCTGATTGGGGAACGTGCCCATGCTGTCTTATCCTGGGAGGTTATTCAGGACATGGAAATTTCAGTGAAGAAAGGGTTCATGTGGAGCTACAAAGCTGGCAATTATGACAAATTTAGGGGACAACTTAGAGCAGTATACCATAGCTTAAGAAACTACATGGAATGAATGTCATGGGAAGCAGTCAAGGATTGTTTGAGTGAGGCAATATCAGAGCATATAATCAGAGTCAAGAGGATAAACTAAGGATTAAGTAGATGACTACAATATAAAGCAGGAGCTACAAAAAAAAAAAAAACATTGTGGAAGGAATATAAACATGCCCATTAGCAATATAAAGCAAAGAAGGGTAACTAGTATGGTAGGGAAGGCTAAATCAGATTTCAAGAGAAAATCAGCTAAGCAATTCAAACTAAATCCAAAAGAGTTTTTTCACTATGTAGCAAGTAAGAGAAAGAATGATTATGGAAAGATAACTTTATTCACTGTTGATGGCAAGAAAGTGATAGAAGAAACAGCTCAGTTAACCAAGTGATCACTTTGCAAGGGTATATCATCCAGGTGGCAACTTTGCAGTTACTGAGGTAACAGAGACTGATGTGAGAATTGAGGTACTCAGTATATTGAAAAATATCAATGTGAATACAGAAGTGGATCTGGACTGTATGTGTGTCAGCTTGTGTGCTACAAGAATGTGCAAGTGAACTGGCAATGCCTTTGACAAAGTTGTTTAATCTAAATCTCAGCTGTGGCATGGCTCCAAGGTAGTGAAAAGAGGGTAAGATAGTGCCATTAGAAAAAGGTGGCTCCAAAACAGCAGCAGCAAATTACAGACCAATTAGTATCTCTTGGGGGGGTTAAAGTATTGGAAAAGATGGGTAAAAGTAAAATTCAGGAATGGATGGACAGTAATATGATACTCTAAAGGGAGAGGCATGGCTTTGTAAAAGGTAGGTCCTGTCTCAATAATTTATTCATATTTTATAATAAGGTGACAGCAGAACTAGATAAAGGAAATGATACCCCATGATACTGCTGGACTTTGCAAAGGCATTTGGCAGTACAAACTATTACATAATTTGTACATAAATGATATAGGAAATGACTTGAAGGGAGATATTCAGTTGTTTGCTGATGACGCAAAGTTGGGTAGCACAATAATTAACCAAGCTGATGCAGAGAGCTTGTAGAATGATTTAAGTAAGCTGGCAATATGGGAAAAAGATAATGGATTACAGTTCAATGTGGAAAAGTTAGGAATTTTGGAATTAAAAGATTACTAGCTGTGTACCACAGTGATGGAACTGTACTGCAAGAGAATGATAAGGCCAGGGACTTGGGGTGTTAGTAGATAGAGAGTTGAAGTTCAGAGGGCATATTGCTAAAGTGTCCAAGATAGCTCATAGGATTATTTGGTTATCGAAGACCACACTAACATGCAGAGATAAAGAAGTTATTATTCCTCTTTATCAGGCGTTGATAAATTCATATCTGGATTACTGTGCTCAGGTTTGGTCGCCTGGATTCCTTGGAAATGAGGAAGTGGTAGAAAAGATTCAGAGGTGAGTAATCAAGTTGGTGAGTAGTGTAAGGAATGCTCTCTACATTGACAGATTGAGAGTTTGCGGATTATAGAAGTTGGTTGATAGGTGGAGAAGAGGGGGGATATGATAGAAACATTTTAGTTACTAAAATTTTTTTATAAGATTGATGCAAGGGGTTGGCCAATGTATGGAAAGAATGAGAGTAGGTATGAGAGAAGGTCACGAGAGAGAGAGGAAGGAAGGAGAGCGAATCAGAGGAAGAGATAAAACTAAAGAAAGTCGAGAGAGAGAGAGAATGTGTGTGTGTGAAAACAAGGGATAGAGAGAGATGAGAGGAAGGAGGGAAAGTGAGAGAAGGATGAATGAATCTGTGGAATATCACATATAGAAATTTGATGCTTCGGGTGTATAGAGCAGAGTGCCAGAGAAGTGCTTGCCAAGTGGAACAATACAGAGTGTGGTGGCAATGGCAATGAAGAGAGGTGGAAATGTCGAGTAATGGCTAGTATAAATGGTCTGAGAAGTAGCATGAATCATGTAACAAGAGATTTCAGACTGATGTTAGGGATGGCAAAACAGAAATGTGTCAGAGAGAAGATAGTTGGTATGTTGTCCAGGTATGATAATGCAGAGTGAAGGAGAAGAGCAGTGATAGCAAATGAGATGGGAATAATAATGTGTAGGACGAGAGGTTTGGAATATGGATGTATGGAGTACATTTCAGAACAGAAGAAATCTGTATGCATGAGATGAATGAATGAATTTGAATGTAGAAGGATGCAGGCATATGGATAGACTATTGTTTTCTGGGAAAGCGAGTGTGTCAGGGCAGGGAAACTAAAATTGCAAGGAGGAATGTAGCAGGCATGGCCTTGTGGGGATAGGGTGCTGGAGAAATGAGAGGGTATGCACTATATTGCAGAACGAGGTGGAGTATGAGGGGAGTAATAATGGCTATAAGAATACTGGCAATGCACTTTTTCTGTATACAAGATGCAGGAGCATCAGGAATGAAAGGAAATGAGTTTGTGACATTAACTGACCCAGTCTCTCCAAAAGACTATTGATTTCAGTGAAACTTGGTTAACTGAGGACGATATTCTAACAGAAATAGAAATCAAAGGATACAGAATATATTTCAGCAGGATAGGGTAGGTAAACATGATACTGGAGTGTTTATCGCAATAAGTGATGAAGTATGTCCTCTCAGAGCGGAGAAGCACAGTGGAAATAACATTAATGGCTTTAAGAGTATTATAATTATGTGACATGTAAAATGAGTCCAAGAAATCGTGAGAGAACACACTACTCTACTACAACACATCATCTCCCTTGTTTAAGTATATGGTATGAGATAGACATTTATAAGACGAGATATCTAGTGAAATGTTGCCTTCACAGCTTGTGAAGGCAGTAAAGGTGTGCCTCTGTTGTAATCCTGTGAGAATACAGAAAGTGATATAGTGAGAGATGAACGTTTTGCAGAGAAAGTGTCATGTGTACTAACTGATCACCTGAAGATGAGAGCCTATCGTTGTTCTACTGGACAATTTCTAACACCACAACTTATGTGGCAGAAGGTGATAAAATCAAAGGCACTTCTCTGACAGACACAGAGATGCCATATCCTCTTCACAGATCAGAAGTTTTTCACCACTGAAGAGTTGTTTCACCTCCACCAAAACGATTAGGTATATGCCCTGGTCGTCAACCTATATCAGTGATGGTTTAGTGGGGAGAGGTGACATATCAGGAGGTATCCTAGTTGCATTTCTGTGAGAAAGGAGTCAAAACCTCTGTCAGAGAGACGTGCTCAAAGTGTATCAAGACACCATGCTGGAATCTGTGGTACAGCTCCTGAACAACGCCTTATTTCATGGTAGGCAGCAGACCTTCCAACAGGACTCAGCCCCTGCACATAAGGCAAGGATCACATAACAGTTTTTGGAGGTGAATGTGCCCTACCTCATATCACCATCTGATTGGCTGTCTGGAAGTCCTAACCTGAATCCACTGGACTTCAAATTGTGGTTGGAGCTTCAGAGAGTAGCCTTTAAGAAATGACAACCTAACACTGCCAGCCTGAGGGTGGATTTGGAGTGAGCAGCGGCAGCAGTTTCGTTGAATGTTGTGCATGCCCATCAATATGTGGCCTCACAGACTTCAGGTGTGTGTGTGAAGGCAAAAGGAGGCAGACATTTTGAACAATGGGTGCTGCTATATGCTTGTTATACATGTGGTTTGTATGTGCTGCTAGCTGTAAATGATTTACTGGTAGATTAAAAGTTTATGTGCTGTTCAAGTTGTAACAGTATTTGTGGCTAGACTAGGCAGATGATGATGAGCAGAAAATATTCAGGCAAATTAATTTGGTAAGTGCAAAGCAAGTGATTCTTATGAGGACTTCAACAACAACAATATAAACGAAGAAGAGGAAGCATCAACTATTAAGGGAAGTGAATCTTTGCATTTATTGAGGGACAACTGTCTTAGGCAGCATGTGGCAGAAGTAACACGAGGATCAAGAGTTTTGAATTTTGGCATAGCATCCGAGATGTAGTCCTGACTTGTAGGATGAATAGGCATGTAGAAGTACTGTTGGATTCTGAATGAGGAGAATTAGAAATTATTAATACTTCATTCAGAGTCCAACATAATCAGCCATTCCCTAAGTCAAATTTCTCATCAGACTAATAATCTCTTATTAATTGCATGCTGTTCATATGATTTTTTTCAAGTTATGTTTATTAATATTTATTTGTTCACTTATTATTTTCACAACTGCACTTCATATGAAGTGCAGTTCTGAAAACTGTATATTAAATATCACTCATTATAATGAAATAAATATTATTAAAACAGAGATAAAAATTGTAAAATATGCAATCTTATTATGCTATTAGTAAAATGTAATGTATCCAAGTAATTCTTTAAAATAAGATTTGATTGGTTGTTGTGAGAAATTATGTTATTTTTAGCCAGCGCATGCTTTAGCGTGAGTTACTGTACAATATGCTATAAGCTAGTTCCATATCAACAAAACCAGTTAGAACCAGATTTTGGTGGGAAAGGAGAGTAGGATGTGATGAGAAGGAAATGAAAAAGAAGTAACACACTAATAAGTAAGGAGATATATAACCTGGGGATGAATGGAGTAGGAAGGACTGAGAACCACTCTGTATTTTGACTTATCTTTCTTCGAGCTCTTATTCTTTTATAAATCCCTATCGCCTCGCAGAAGGATAGCGTAGGACGAAAAGATAATAAGAATGAATAAGAAATATTGAAAGTTAGGCAATTACGAGCAAGAAGATAAATTCACCCGAGTTAACTAATCAGTTACTGAAAAACCCAGGACCCTATAATATTTGTGTGCTCTAAAAGTGAAACCAAGGAGTGTTTCTAGGAATCTTGATAATGAGGAAGCTATACTGTTTATACCAGTAAGGATATTTTTTCTATGCCCAGTGTGAAGTAGCAAAGCTCGTTTCTGGAGAACATGATATAATTCATATTGCTGAAATTAACATTTCAAGAAAGAATGTGTGGTATAGTGAAACATTTCCTCGCGAACGGAATATATGAAGTATTTCTGGATTAATAGTTCATATTTGAATGTGTGATATAGTGAAGCCTGTTATGTGAGAACGCAATGTAAAATTGAAATTGGATTTTCTGAGGACTATTGTATTAAATTGATAAATCTTGGAAGTTTCTAAGTGAATGACTGACGACTTGTACTTTGTAATTGTTCTGAATAGTTAAGCTGAATCAATATTTAAAGTACATTAAACGATAACTTTGTTTAGAGTGAAATTGTGTTTGGAATCTTTGATAATAAGAAGAGTGGAATTTAAATGCATAAATTCTATGATATACTCAGCTGAGTAAATTGCTAATGTCTTAATGAGAACCTATTGATTCTTAATTGTATTATCCCTACTAGAGATTCGATTCTTGTTTTAATGTAAATGTATGTGTTAAAAGCATTAAATATTTTTATTTGAGTTGAACCTTGTGTTTGCCCGAGTTCTTTCATTGCACTGCTCATTAAAATAGTCCGAATCTTAGCAGGAACCCTATATTCAATAAGCAGAATTTCAGCCTGAATTAAGTTGATAACTATATGGTACTAACTGATGGTTGATTTCACAACGTTGCTTGTGCAAATTAGAACATAGAGTGGCGCAGTTAGAAATAAATTTTCTCTGTGTTCGAATGTGAAGTCAGTCAACAGCTAGAATATATAACGGAGTAAAGAGTAGGATCCAACAGTACCAAGACAGAAACAATTTGTGGAATTATAAGGCAGGCAACTATCACAGACTTAGAATCATTCATCCATTTCACACCAATCTTATTTAACCTTCTGATCCTTGGTCACTTAGTCATTGCTTCTACCAGATAGTTCTTAAATAGCACCCAAGCAGCAATGATCTTTCTACCCAATTTCTCATTCCATAAGCTGCCTCCTAAACTTCTCATAATTACTAGTCTTGTAGTTCCACATACCCTTTCTTCAGAGGAGTCTTCACATGACTGGCAACCACCCAGGTAATCCCTTCATAGTCACTCTCACCAACTGGAGAGAAATTTGAAGCCTCGTTTATAATGACATCCTCTGATGAGATGATCACATCCAAGGCCTTCAATCCTTGTGTGCCGTCTGTTGCATACTGTCTGAAGTAGTTATTCATTAAAACTCGAGAAAATAATTTTCTTTACTTCCAATTGCTATCTCGTCATCCCAATCTATATTGCCATAATTAAAACCACCCATAATGATCACCCTTTTCCTATTTGATTTGCTAATTTGCTTATACATTTCATGGTCACTACCCACTACATTACCAGGTCTACAGCAACATCTAAGTATTTCATTCTATTCTCACAATACTGCCTTAAACCATGTCTCACTTATTCCAACAATTTTTGAGTGAATGAACTCAATCAATGCAACCATTTCATTTCCCTTGTTTCTGATACTTAAAGCATTAGTATACAAACATAACAGCTTGTTCCTGGATCTATGACAAGTTTTACTGTTACCATTTATCAGAAGTGACTTCTCCATACTTTCCTAGCCATTTCTTTTTATCCTTTCCCCATCCCAGAACCTTCTTAGAACAAAACTGTTATCCCTACATGCCAGGCCATCTCATTCTCTTCTTATCTACACACACATATTCCCTTTTCAGTATCAACCTTTTTCACACTGTGTTCCCTGAGATGCCCCCCCCCCATTTCCCTGTTTGTTTTGCACACTTGTTTTCTCATTCTCTACACTTCTCCATTCATAAGCACCACTTCAATCTCTCCTTTCTTACTCTACTGCTCTTTCACATGCTTCTTGCTCAGATTCATTCTCGGCACTCATTGCTCTTCCATCCAGTAGCAGTTCTCCAAATGACTCACAGCAAAACCATTCAAATACAGTCCATCACTCTTATGCAGTTCAATTCATCCTTCAAACTCATTACATACATTAACAAACTGCACTCCTTTCTTTTCACACAAATCCGCTAACATATCATTCATAATTCTTGCTTTATACCTCATCTCATCACTGTCATACCTATGCAGCATGCTGACTACCTTTCCTATCGCGGTTATCTTTTCTCCTTCTACACAAATATCTACAAATAAAATGATGATACAACATGACAGAAATTTATGCCAGCGGGGGCATTGCCCAGTTAAACAAGGCTCCCATTGTTTTCACCAGAGAACCAGGGCGAACAGCAAAAGTCAGCTACTGGAACAAATCCTGAAACACACACAAATTCAACATCACAAGAGTTCAAAATTTGGTACTATCAACATAAGAAGCCTGAATGGCAAAGAAATGGAACTAGCTGAAGAACTGGATAAGTACTAGATCAATATAATAGGGGTGACTGAAACAAAAAAGACAAAAACTGGTGATATGATCAGACTTTTCTTATTCCTTTCCTCTTCTCTCCATGTGAATTTATGCACATTTTTGTGTTGGAACATTGTGTTAATAATAACAAGTCCCTGCCTTAAGCAGAAATCACAGGTATTTGTTATGATTATTAGCTTCATATGAGGTCAGAATGTTTTTCATGCTAATGAAGGTTGATCTAGCAATTTCTATTCTTCTTAATATTTCCTTATCACACTTTCTATTCTCTATAATTAGTTGACCCAAATATATATAACTCTCTACTTGATCTAAAGTATTTCCTTTGATCTTAATATTTATATCGAGTATTTTCTCTTTTTCTCTTGTTACCAGCATGGTTTTGGTTTTTTTGAAGTTGAAATTAAGTCCATATTTTTCACTTAGCTTCAGCGTCTCTTCTAGTAGGTTTTGAAAATCTTTTTTTATTTTCAGCTAGTAGTACTGCATCATCTGCATATCTTAAGTTGTTGTTTATATTCCTGCCTCCTATGCTGACTCCTTTAAATTCTTCTAATTGCTGAAAGATATTTTCAGTATAGAGGTTAAACAATATAGGAGAAAGAACACAGCCCTGTCTATTCTACTCTATTCTGACACCCTTCTTTACTGGGAATTCCTACAAGATTTCTCCTGATATTTTTATTGAGGCAATTTGCTCCCAATATAGATTTATCAGTAATCTGGTATCTTTACCATCTACTCCTAAATTTCCGATGCATTTGATTAGTTGTTCATGTTGTATATTGCCAAAGGCCTTTGTGTAGTCAATACAACATAAGTAGACTTCTTTCTGCTTCTCCAGATATCTTTCTATAATAGTTCTAAAGTTGAAGAGTCCTTCTCTAGTTCCTTTATTTTCTGGAAACCAGACTGTGTTTCATTAATTTCCATTTTGATTTTATGTTTATTTCTTTCTAGGATGATATGGCATGGTTATTTCCATGTATTAGAATAGCGTAAGAAAAAAAAAAGTAATGTCTAATGTCCAAACCATATTTATTTCAAATGCTCCTTGACAGCATCTTTTTTTCAGAATAGTTTTTTAACATAAGCTTTGGAAATTACCACAAAAATCCAAAGTGAATGTATCTCTTGGATGTATTCACTTTTTTTTTTTAAATGAACTTTTTCTTAAAAAAAAAAATCAAATCCTTTTTTTCCAAGATAACTGAATCAAATAATTTATAATTTTTCGACAATAAAAGTAAAATTTGTTTATTATAAATTAAGAAATTAGCCTGTAAATGAAATTTATTTCTGTTTAAGATGTTTGCTGATCAATTAAAAATGAAACAAGACATGGGTGATGTATCCTGCACTACTAATCTAAGCTTTTAGCATTTTCCTCCATCTGAAAGTATTATTATCTAGTATTTCTAAGACAGTTTATTTCAGAAATGACATAATGACATAACTCATTTTAGAAATGAGCAGTAAAAGTAGTAATATTTGGAATTTTTTTTAAGAAAATACAAAACAAAAACTAACACCACTGAACTTCAAATTCCTATCCACCAATACACCAAGATCCTTTGCTTATTCAGTTTCTTGTACCATAACCCCGCTAATATAATATGCAGCTAGAAATCTAATCACACCAAAGTGCACAACTTTACACTTACTAACATTAAACTGATAGCCATTTTCATTTGCCCAAATTTCCAGACAATTCAAATCATTTTGTAAGTGCTGAACATCAGTAGCATACCTGATTGCCCTGACTATCTTTGCATCATCGGCAAACTATTCCACATCTGTTGCTAGACCCTGCCTGATGTCATTGATGTATAGATTGAACAATAATGGCCCAAGGACTGAACCCTGACATACACCACTGGTCACCTTAAATCTGACAGATTGACACTCACTGTATACCACTTTTTGATATCTGTCTGTCAGCCATCCCCTGATCCAAGTCAAGAGTTTATATTCCAATCCCATATTCTCCAGTTTATGCAAGCCTTTTGTTTGGTATCCTATCAAGTGCCTTAGAAAAATCCTACTATTGTCATAGTGTATCCATTCCCTTTATCCAACTTGGCCATAACAATGTCATAAAATATGAGCAAATTGCTAAAACATGACCTATCTTTAGTAAACCCATGATACTCTTTGCAGAGTATAGCTTGTTTGTCTACCCATTTCGCTATGCAAGTTCTTACCAACTTCTCTAAAATCTTCACTACCACACCAGAGATACCAATAGGTCAGTAATTAGACACATTAGTTTTTTCACCACCCTTGTACATGCAATGGAACTATCATACATTCCTTCCATTCCTAGGCTGACCCAAGTTATACAAACATCTGAAAAGCCTAGCTAGCCAATTCAGCTGAATATTCCTTTAGCAAACAGGCTGATATTCTATCTGTCCCTATAGACAAATTCTTATCCAGGTTATGCAAGAGCTCTTCAACCTCATTTTCAAGAACCTTTAACTCTTCATCCAATGTAATAGTAGCACTGTGCACAATGTTACATACACTTGGTTGATATATCATAGCAAAGTGAGCACTCATTAATTAAACAATCTATCATTTGAATTCAATAAAGTTATTCTTTCACATTCATTCTTTCTTTAGCTTGCATGGCTAATTTCTTTTCATACTCTGTTGATTGGATTTTAATGGTATAGATGCAAACACAGATTGATAAGAAAACTATTCATTAACTTAAACGCTAATATTTCACTGGTATTACATCCAGCATCTTCAGAGCATACAAACAAAGTTTGTTATAGTAGCGAGACAACTGCAATCCGGTGTAACAGTAGGACTAGAATGAGTAATTGTAGCATGCAACACAAAGACTAAAGTCGTAATTAGGCACCATCTAAGTTTAAAAAAAAAAAAAAAAAAGATATTAATTTGGTACTTGATGAGGTTTGGAGTATGTTTCAGGACTTCTGTTGATTCCAGGAACAACCTCTCTGACTTGTAAAAGCTTCTGTGCAGTACTTTTGTTTTTTCCAATTGATCCTGTGTGCAGGAGTATCCAAAGCATGGTCTGCCAGACCCGACTTGCCATAGCGAAAGTGCCAGATACATTTTTTGTGTTCACTGAGGCGGATGTACAGTGTTCTTCCTGTCTGTCCATAGTAGGCTCGATGACATGAACAGGGCACTTTATAGACTCCTGGATGTGATAAAGGATGGAATCTATCCTTAGAGAATCTGAAATACAGTTGGTGTTTGTTAAGCACCCTAGATATTTTTTCAGATGTGCCTTTGATGTATGGGATGGTGGGATATATGACCTTTGAACATGGGATATGCGACCTGCCTCCAGCAATAGCCAATATTATTCGATTAGACATGGGGAAATCCTGATCCAGGATATCCCGGAACTATGGGATATCCTGGATAGCATTTCCGACTCTACAGCCAACAAAGAATTTGCCAAAGTTAAAACCCAGCATCAGAAGAAATTTAATATCCTCCAACAACGCAGCACTATGCAGCAGCCACAATTACATCAAGATGGCGTCGTTGTGAACTTATCATTGATAACCTTAACCAAAGAAGCCACGAGCGCGTTAAGTCAGGGACACAATTTTGCCGTTACTCCTAAAGAAGTTCGAAAAGGCAAAATAATGGCTTCCGTTGAAAGTGGGATATACAACCTGCCTCCAGCAATAGCCAATAATATTTGATTAGACGTGGCCAACATCCTAATCCATTCTAAGCCTCCCAAAAATAATATCCCACATAAATAAATCATGGCTCTAAAATAGCTACACAATAATAACTACATTACCTCATAACCAAATCAGACAAAGGAAATGCAACTGCAGTGATGGATACAACAGAATATGAAAGCAAAATGCACGCACTTCTCCAAGACCAGTCAACATATCAAATTATAGACGAGATCCCACCAACTCACAAAAGAATAAGGTGTGCAAGTTATTGAACAAATCACTTCCTGGCCAAAAGAAACAGTCAACAAACTCAAACCTCCCCACATTAAAACACCCAGGATATATGGAGCTCCAAAATTCACAAACAAGGTACACCTTTACGCCCTATTGTAGATAGTATAAACAGTCCCACATATAAACTTGCTAAACATTTAGCCAAACTACTAGCCACTTGCACAAACAATTCTCCCTCTTTTGTTACAAATTCTACCCACCTAAAAAGCATTTTAGAAAACCACACCTTAAAAAGTTCCTTAATAGTGAATTTTGATATCACCTCATTATTCACGAATGTACCATTAAATGGAACACTTAACTTACTATGTTGTAATAGATTTCACGGTATGATGTGAACACAGATGGATAAGAAAATAACTATTTATTAACTTAGAAGCTAATATTTCGCTGGTATTATATCCAGCATCTTCAGAGCACACAACACAAAGTTTGTTACAAAAGCAAGACAACCACAATCCGGTGTAACAGTGGGGCTAGTATAAGTAATTGCAGCATGCAACACAAGACTAAAGTCCTAATATGGCGCCATCTAGGTTATAAAAAAAAAAAAAAAAAGTTCAATGTTTTGAAATAGTAGTCCAAATGATAGTCTTAGAAAGTTTGAAAAATAAAATAAAATAAAAAATAAATAAAATAAAATAAAAGTAATAAATATTAATTTAGTCTTAGGATGACTGTCTCCCAAATCTTTGGTAGATTTATACAGCCATACTTGTTAAGTATTATTATAATTATGGCTATTTTGCCTGCTTCAGTTTAGGAGTGCCCCTGTTTAACTGTCATTGGCTATTTACTCATGGACAGGGGCACTCCTAAACTGAAGCAGGGAAAATAGCCGTAATTATAATAGTTTATTAAGAGGAGTAACATGGGAGTTTTCCCAGAAATAATATACATAATACTTGTTAAGGTTTGGAGTATATTTTAAGGCTTCTGTTGATTCCAGGAACAACCTCTCTGACTTGTAGAAGCATCTGTGCATTACTTTTGTTTCTTTCCAATTGATCCTGTATGCAGGGATATCCAAAGCATGGTCTGCCAGACCCGACTTGCTATAGTGAAAGTGTCAGATATATTTTTTGTATTCACTGAGGTGGATGTCCACAGTTCTTCCTTCCTGTCTGTCCGTAGTAGGCTTGATGGCAAGAACAGGGCACTTCATAGACTCCTGGATGTGATAAAGGAGTGCATTTGTCCTTAGGTGAACGGATGAGAGTTGCTAATTTTACATAAGGTTTGAATGCTGTGCATAGTTGGTGTTTGTTAAGCACCCTAGATATCTTTTCAGAAATGCCTTTAATGTATGGGATGGTGATAGTTTTGTTGTAGTCTTCTGTGGTAGATAGATGGGATTTCTGAGTAGCATTTAGTATGTTATCTATCTTATCTTATGGGGATTATAACCATTGGTTAAGAAGGTGTGACATAGGTGAGAAAGTTCAGCAGTGAGAGCAATGTCATTGGAACAGATTGCTCTAGCTCTATGGGTTAGTGTTTTTAAGATACCATATTGTTGAGAAGGGTGATGGTGTGATTGTTTGTGTAAGTATCTCCCTGTATGTGTGGGTTTTCTATAAACCGAAAATGATAAGGAACCTTCTGGAAGACGTGTGATCAGTGTGTCCAGGAAGGGCAGGCAGTCATTGGCTTCTAGTTCCATTGTAAAGTGGATTTTAGGCTGCTGGCTATTTAGATGCACTAAAAATGTATTCAATGTGTCTGGGCCATGTGGCCAAATAGCAAACACATCATCAACATAGCATAGAGACTAGGTTTGAGAGTGGCTGTGTTGATAGCCACTCTCAAATCTACATCAAAGACTACACTGTACATCAAAGGCACATCTGAAAAGATATCTAGGGTGCTTAACAAACAACAACTACGCACTGTATTTAAACCTTATGTGAAATTGGCAACTCTCATCCGTTCGCCTAAGGACAGATTCTCTCCTTTTTATCGCATTGAGGAGTGCCCTGTTCATGTCATCGAGCCTACTATGACAGACAGGAAGAACTGTGGACACAAGAAATATAACAGGCACTTTCGCTATGGCAAGTCAGGTCTGGCAGACCATGCTTTGGGCTTTGGATACTCCTGCACACACAGGATCAATTGGAAAAAAACAAAAGTACTGTACAGAAGCTTTTACAAGTCAGAGCGGTTGTTCCTGGAATCAACAGAAGTCCTGAAACATACTTCAAACCTCAACAAGTATGGCTGTATAAATCTACCTTCCTTCCTTACCATGTGATGGTACAGTAGCCGTGAGTCCCCTTTTTACAGGGGGGGGGGGGTATGGCACCATCTAGTCCCCCCAAATTTTATCCGGGTTCCGGAACCAACACAGGCTGACGAACCTATGGCGGGGTCAGTATTCCTGGCTGTATTCCGTGTGTGTTCACGAGACCGGTTTGCCTGCTTGCGGGATGAAAAACCCCAGATAAATTGGCAGAAAAACCGTGCTGTCCACGCTCAAGACCGGCCAACTTGGGTATGGCTAAGGAAGATCCTTAAGCTCCTCACATCATCGATGGGAATCGAACCTAGGACACTCCTTCCCCAGGGATATAGTTGTGAAGCGCAAAGCCACTAGGCTAACCGTGCAGACATAAATCTACCAAAGATCTGGGAGACAGTCATCCTAAGACTAAAGTAATATCTGTTTTTTTTTAGATGGGCCTAATTAGGACTTTAGTGTTGCATGCTACAATTATTCATACTAGTCCCACTGTTATAATGGATTGTGGTTGTGTCACTACTGTAACAAACTTTGTTTGTATGCTCTGAAGATGCTGGATATAATACCAGTGAAATATTAGCGTTTAAGTTAATAAATAGTTATTTTCTTATCAATCTGTGTTCGCATCTATACTGTTAAAATCCAATCAACATGTGTGATGAACACATAAGCTTTTCCATACGATTAAATTTTCATACTCTGACTACTTAGCTTTCTGGACAATACTTGTTACTTTTCTGGCCTGAGCTTTATATATTTCATAACTCCTCTCACTCTTATTCTCACAATATTCTTTCCATATCATCATCTTCTTGCAGATCTCTTGCTTAATAAGGTTGTACATGTATTTTACTCCCAACCTATTTATTCTTCAAACACTAGGAATACATCCAGATACTGCTTCATTTAATCGCTTTTTCAGATTTCCATACATTGCTGACATTTTTACCATTCAGTAACTGATATCATGGGACCAAGATAGTATTCTCTTAAGTTGGTCATAAGTTACAGCTTTGTAGTTCAGCATGTAACCTGTTCTAATTGGAGCATCAATACAATTAGATATTTCCCAAGAAAGCACAGCATGATCACTGTCACCAACTGGTGGTAAAATAATCATATTCTTGACTGAGACCCCTTCCGATTCTATGAGCAAATCCAACACTCTTTGACCTCAAGTTCCTTCTTTCACATGCCGCTTGAGAAAGTTGTCTTGCAACAATTCAATAAATTCCTCTTCTTTCTTATCATGAGATTTCTCTTCTACCCAATCAGATTTGAAAAATTAAAGTCACTCATAAGACTAAATTGGTGATGCATTTCTTTATCCCCTGCAACTGAGCCACCGGGTTTGTAGCAACATCCACCATATATTTCATTCTGTTAACCTCCACTTCACACCAGATAGATTCAAACTCACTGCTACATGGGACATTGTTACCATCATTGCTTTCTTGCATTTCTACCCTAATTGGACTTAAGTCATCTGATATCATTAGTAGTACTCCTCCTCTCCTATCTCTTCTGTCATTTCTAAAAATAGTATACCCATTACACTCAATTCCAGTTACCATATCTGATTCTGATAGCCAGGTTTCACTAATGCCAATAATCTTAAGCCACATCATATTCAATAAAGCAACGAACTCAGCTCCTTTGTTTCTGATGCTCCTGTCATATCCCCTGAACTTCAGCTCACTAACCCAAGATACCATGCCTTCTCAACGTGCTGAAGCAAAATTCCTCCAACGCAAATGAGTCTACATTTTCTAGCCAAAGTGCATGACTTTCCACCTAAACAAAACACAAACCTATTCAAATATTCTTGTAACAATATCACAACAGAGCTTTCTGACATTAATAAACAGCACCCCCCCCCCCATAGACAACTCACTGGCTCCTATCAGCCAGCCATTCCTAACCAGGCTATCAAAATGGTGATGGTAAAAATGATATTTTCATTTTTTTTATTGGAAAAATGCAATTTTATATGATAAGATGATAAAATAATTTTTACAAACTTACTGGCTCTTGGTTTCTGCATTCGTTCATAAGATCAGACATTCTCGCCTCGAAACCAGGGGCAAAGACACCTGGATCAATTGCAACAAAACACTGGCCCTAAATTAAACAGGAAACATTAACCAAAATAGAGAAAAACGATCTTTTCAACATTTATATATATGTCTCATTTTTCGAATGCTGAAAAAAAAAAAAAAAAAAAAATATATATATATATATATATATATATATATATATAACAATTGTACCATCATTCTTCTTAAGAATGATGCCTTCATAAACAATTACACAGAAACTTAGATATCACTATATTGTCATACTGAAAATCATCATTCTGTGCTTCCTTTCTCTTAGAAGTTGCTACAGAAAGCATACAATAAGAAATAGGTTATGGAAGAGATATAAAGAGAGGGGTGGAGAGCAGATGCATGAAGAATATAAGACTCAGGCCAGGAGAGTGACTAATATTGTAAGCAAGGAGAAACTGGAATATGAGAAGAGACTGGCACTAAGATCCAAAGAAAATCCTGGGGGAATTTTTAGCTGTGTGGCCAGTAGGAGGAGAAATGTTGTGGAAGAATGATATTCTGGGATAAAAATGGGAACAGATGACTGATGCAGAGGACATAGTGGAGTTGTTCAATAAACACTTTATTGGAGTATTATATTCATCCTGGAGAAGTAAGTTTTAAAACTAGAGGGATAGGGTAGGTTCGAGGTTTAGAGGTGCAAGAGGACAGTGTGATCCACTGAGTATCCTGGATGTCAGTAAAGCCATAGGACTGGATGGTATTTCACCACATGTTTTGAGAGAATGTGATAAAAAACTGACAACTCCGTTGACCTGGCTTTTCAATGAAAGTCTGGCTACAGGAAAGGTACTCAAGGAATGGAAGGAAGGTAAGATAGTGCCACTGCATAAGGGCGGTAGCAGAATGGATGTGTCTAAATATAGGCCAGTTTGTGTTTCATCAGTAGTTGTTAAGATCTTGGAGAAATTAGTGAGGGACCATATACAACATTGGGCAGATGAGGGTAATGTTATCTGTGAGACTCAACATGGATTTGTTAAGGGGGTGCTCTTGCTTTAGTAGTATGACTGCCTTTTATAATAAAGTGACAAGAGCAGTTGATGAGGGAAAAGCATAAACTACCATTTTTTTGGATTTTGCAAAGGCATTTAACAGGATGTCACATGATATGTTGATATTTAAGTTGCAGCACATGGGTTTAGATGTCAGGTTAGTCAACTGGATTCAGGACTGGCTGTATGATAGGTATTAGGGAGTTGTGTATGGTGGGGCAATATCAAGGAGGAAGAAGGTTACAAGTGGGGTCCCACAGGGCTCAGTATACTTGGACCTGTATTGTTTAACCTTTATATCAATGACATTGTCAATGGACTGCAGGGGGATATTCAGTTGTTTGCAGATGATGTGAAGATGGGAAGGGTTATTAGTAAGAGTGCAGATGTGGCAACCCTGCAAGAGGATTTGAACAAACTAGACAGATGGGCAAATGAATGCTGCATTAAACAAATTGATTTAATACAGCAAAATGTAAAGTCTTGAAGTTTGGGATACATCAATGGGATGCTGCATACTCGATTGGAGGAGTGGTATACTGGAGGAAGTAGGGGAGACAAGAGATCTGGGGGTGGTGATTGATAGAAAACTGAAATTCAGGGAACATATTGCAAAGGTGGTGAAGGTAACCCAGAGGATTACTGCAATACTGGAAAGGAAGATGACCTGCAGAGATAAAAGAGTTATCGTTCAATTGTATAAGACCCTGATCAGACCACACTTAGACTATTGTTCTCAAATTTGGTCCCCAGGATTTGAAGGGAATAAATTAACTGTGGAAAGGGTACACAGGTGGATAACAAAGATGGTTTCGGGACTTTACAACGTTAGTTATGAGGATCAGCAGAGGGAATGTGGATTGCAGAGTTTGGTAGATAGAAGAAGGAGAGGTGATATGATAGAGACTTTTTATACTGTTGATAGGTGATAACCCAGGTAGTTACAGGATTGACACTATGGAGTTCTTTCACTTGGTGGAACAGCAGGAAGGAGCGTGACAAGGGGCCATCCCTAGAAGTTACGAAAGGAAGCTGTGAGCAAGAGGGTGAAGAGTGGTTTCTTTGCATGGAGGGTAGTTGAACCATGGGATGCATTGCCTGATAGAGTAGTGAGAGCAAGAATGGTCAATGATTTCAAGGAGTTGTATGATAGACTTTGTGTTTCATTAAAAAAGGACCTCCCACAATGAGTCTTTTGAGTCCATGGAGACCTGAATAATAATAATACATTCCTTGAGCTTTCATCGCTATCATCACACTACTACCACTGATAAGGTCTCATATTAATCTAGCAATGATAACCAAGGCCTATCTAGGGTTTCTTTCCTTCACCACCATCATTTCCTGATATGTTTCTCAAGGAATATACAATAATCAGGTTCACATCATTACTATTTTCCTACTAACTAATTACTTTCACAATAATCTGCAATTTTTTGACCTCATTAGATCAACAAATTGAGATTTGTTGATCAAATGTCTTTCTAGAGCACTACCGATTCCATTGTTGGATCTAGATCTTAGTCTCCCTCAGTTTTTATATGTCATCAAAGACCTGTTTACTTCACCTTTCTTCTCTCATTCTGTTTATTCTCTGATGATATCACCAATTCAGCATTCTCAAACCTTAAGTCCCCTCCATTACATGCTGTCTCAGGTAATTCTCTCTTAGAAGCAATATAAATCCCATTTCCTTCCCTATATGACTGTTCCTCCTTCCATTCCGTGTCCTCATAGTTGAAGTCCCCCCCCATGATAATTACTCATCATGCACTCATTGTGCTAATTTGCTGGCACATATCATCCACATTCTCCTTTGTACTCTCTGGCTTATAGTAGCAATAAACTATATATTTCACCCTATTAGTCTCTAACTCATACCAAACAGCTTCATATGACCTACCTTCCACATCTCTGTCCTCTTCATGTACCATTACTACTACTACTACTTATTTTTTTGGCTTCAATTCTTCTGCTATCATTAATAAAATTCCTCCTCACATCATGTTGCCTCTGTCTGTCCTCTCTGAAAATACTATACCCCTTGCATTCTATCCTTCTGATTATATCATATTCCAGCAATCAGGTTTCACTAATGTCTTAATTTTTGACTAAGCTGAACTAACCAATTCCAGAAACTCCTTCCTCCTTATTCCAATTCTGGTATTAGTATACATAAATTGCGGTATCCCATCATCCCACAACTTTCTCCCCACACACACCTTTTGTTGATTATTCCACTCACGTTCAGAACCTTAGGAGCTGCATTTAGCACATATGATCATGCCTTCATTCCATCCATACATACTTTAGTTTCCACTCAGCACTCCCAAACTTTCACTGAACAAAGCTGATGACAGCAAACTAAATTCCTCCTCCTCCTCACTTGGCAAACCTTGCACCACATAAACTACCACACCTCACAAAGCAACAATCTCTGCATCACTAAGTTCTGATCTCCAAATCACTCTTCAATGGGGTTTAGATAACCTTGTCAATTTCAATGCCTACGAAGCAGAGTTCTGCTGTATTTCTCACAAAAAAGAACATATTCTCCCAGGATTACCTTTGCAAAACATCCCAAACTCTAAATAAAATGCGATTTCTCCTCCTTGGTATCACCCTGACATTAAGCCTCTCTTGAAATAAACACATTATAGCTATTGCCTACTTGCATCCAAAAAATTAGGATTTCTCTTCACCTTAAGGCATTACTTTACCTTCAAGCAGCATAAAAATCACAAATCTGCCTGTCCATTGAGTACTGATGACATATTTGGGGCAATGTCCCCAAGAGTTCCCTAAAAATACTCAGTGCAATAAAGAAGAGAGCAATGAGACTGATTAATGACCCATCTCTGACAAGCATACTTCAACTTCTTTCACAATGGCATTTATTATCTGCTGTATGCATCTCACATCCTCTATGAATATTTTCATGGCAAATCTTCATCAGAACTAGAATCAATAATTCCCCACACCCTAACAAATCTATGCATGCAGCTGTTATTCAACATTCCTCCAGAGTACAACTCCTAATTCACATAACAAGTTTCTTTATCTCCTCCTCTTATGTGTTTCCCAGGAATACAATGCATACGCCTTCAAATCTAATGTGAACTAAATTCTTCCTTTCTCAAATCTCTTCCCATATGCAGTGCCAATGTACTATAAGGTTGACCAACCTACCAACCTCTTGTGTATGGGCCTTATACAATATGGCACAAAAAACAGTACTGAATAACTACAAGTATTATGAATTATATCAAAGTTCAGTATTTTTTTATTTTATTTATTATTTTTTTTTTTGCACCATACCATATAAGAAAAAAAAATTCATATGGATACATAATAGTTCATTTCTGGGTTTATAAGAAGTTCCATCAAATATAAAGAATATAAAAAAATTCATTTGCCATCAAACTGTTGAGGGTCAAGCCTGGCAGACAGTGTTATAAAGACAATATCTACAGAATCTAATAGAGAAAAACCACTGAACTTCATCAAAGTAAGATTAAACATGATGGAATTTTATCGAATTTCAGCTTCTTGGAAATCCAATTTAAATTACATATATTGTACTGCTAATGATGTCTCTGTGACAGGCAAAATATTGGAAGCATTAACTTATTGTTTAATGCCATTCCTTTCCTTCTATTCTTTTGCTTTATATTAAATTGAAGTTTTACTCTAACACAGTAGTTGTTTCCATAATTTTTGAAAATGTAGTTTAATGCCATTCCTTTGTGTGTGTGTTGTGCTTTATTTCCATTAAATCAACAAAAATGTGTGCCATGTTACAGGAAATGAAAGAGGATTCAATGCAAGAGATATAAAGACAATACATTGCTATTATATGATTACAATGACTGTTAAGTGGATATAAAGAAACTGTACCACATAAGGACTTGATCAGACAGAACATGGACCACTGTGCAGAAATCTTTGATATGTACAAGTGTGTGCTGAATGGCAATTCTGCTGTATAATTACGGTAATCAGGTTTTGGGATCTGGTTAGAGATTGTAACATTAGGGAACACAGCAGCACAGCCAACAGAGATCTCTGATCTTGAACCATCTGTATAGATGGGCAAGATATCAGAGTGGACTGCTTTGTATACATTGAACAATTGAAGAGTAGACAGATGAGAGAGTATGAGACATCTGTAGTTGACAAAGTGAGAGGTTGCAGGATGGTGCAAGCCCTGCTAAGGAGGAATGTTGTTTTGTTTGGTGTATATAATATTGTCAGCACTCATGCTAATAGTTTCCATAGCGTCTTTAATGTGCATACCAAAAGGACAGATGGAAGTCTGGTGTGTAATATAGGGTGCAATATAGGACCTCCCAACATAGAGAAATGAGACTAGTTCATGTAGGATGATCTGGAAGGGACTTTATTTTTAGGGAATAATTAAGAGACATATATTTTTGTCTACATGATAGAAGGGGTTCATTTGATTCAACAGTAAAGCTTTGAATGGATGATGTGCGAAAAACACTTGTAGCTAATCAGATACCTTGATGATAGACTGGGTCCAACCACCAAAACGTGCTCTCCCTTGCAGAACTGTAAACCTTGGACCCATAAATATGCTTTGTATGTACAAGACAAGTGCATGATAAATATGGAGCAAGGAACATCGATCAGCACTCCATTCGATAGTGGATAGAGTGTGGAGGATATTCAATGCTTTTTTGCCCTTATCCCAGAGATGATGAAGGTGTCTAAATGAGCTTTCTATCAAAGATGAGTCACAGAAACTTGGCTTCTGGAACTATGGTGATACTAGTTTCTCCCATGGTTAAATCAGGATCCCAGCAGAAGTGTACACAGATGGATTTTTCAGCACTTAACCTGAACCAATGAGAAAGAGCCCATGATGAGACATGATTGATCGCTTGTTGAAGTTGTCTTTCAATGACATGTTGCAGGAGTGACAGTAAATAGTGAAAGCATCGACATAAATACAAGTATCTACTGTGGGAGGAAGCTGTTCAGTAATTGAGTTCACTTTAATAGCAAAGAGGATCAACACTTAAGATAGAGCCTTAAAGGAACCCCCCCTTCCCTCTTCTTGTTGATAATGTAAGGCCAAGATAATGTACTTCCCTATCAGATGTGAAGAAATGTGGCTGAATAGAAAGTTCTTAATAAAAACAGGAAAGTGTTCCACTCAGACCAAAATTAAACAGGATTTTTAATATGCCAAATCTCCAGGCTGTGTAACAGGCATTTTCCATGTCGAAGAACATTGAAACCACATGTTCTTGTTTCAGGAAAGCATCTCTTATACAAGTTTCTAAATGGACTGAACAGTCCAAGCTTGACTGGTGTCTACAAAAGGTACATTATGTGTTGGAAAGAAATTTGCTTCTTTCTAAGTGCCAGAGAAGCCTTGCATTCACCATTTTTTTCCAAGACCTTTTTCATAGCCAGCTGGTCAGAGCAATGAGATGATAATTGTTGGCCTGGCTTTGGGATAGCAATAAAAATTGACTTATGCCAAAAGTCTAGAAACTCTTACTCTGTAAATATTCTATTGTATAGTAAGAGAAGGAAATCCATAGAAGATGATGGGAGGTGTTTCATCATTTCATAATGGATGTCATCGGGGCTGAATGCACTAAGGTGAGTTAGCAAAAGGGCTCTTTTGAATTCAATTCCTCTTTAACAAGTGGCCGATCATCTGGGTCTATGTTCTTGGTACAGAAGCTTAAACACTGTTTCTCTTGCTGCTCTTTCAATATTAAAATTCAGGAGAATATGAAGCTGTTGCTGAAATTCTGACAAAGCTTTCACTCAGAGTGTCTGTAATAACTTTGGGATCAGCAATAATACATCCATTACGTTCTTAGGTTGGCAACTACCTAAGAACATAATTCTGTATCTACCTTTCTTCTTCCAGATTTTATCCCAGATAGTTTTTGAACTGGATATTTCATTAGTCGATGATGTAAATAGGATCTAGGATTGTTTTTGATTCTAATGTCTCACATGACGTGGTTTGGCACAAGCATGTTTAAATGCTATTAAGTGTGTCTACAAAATATATTCCATGCTCTATCTTGAATTTTTAGCTGCTTGGCACTCTTGGTTCCACTAAGGTTTTAGATAGAGTGGAAATCGGGGTGATGTTTTTGGAATTGCTGCAGTTGCAACATGGACAATAAAATCTGTTACATGCTTAACTGCTTTATTAATGGGGATTTGACTGACAGCTTCAGTATTAAATTTAAGCATAAGAGGACATGGTTCCTGTGAAGACATAGTACTGAAAACAGAAAAATTATCACTTCCGTATATTTTTATATTTTTTCATCAACATCCCAAGTGAGCAGTGGAAAAATGGCAGGGGAGCATATTGCAAGATTGATTACCGAATAAGAGTAGGTAAGCATATGGAAGAAGGTATTTGTACCATTATTAATAAGGGAGAGGTGATGGCTGTTGAGCATTCACTCAATTATGCAACCTCGTTTATTCATGTTAGCTCTATTCCACAGAATGTCATGTCCATTAAAGTCACCCATTAAGGGTATTGGGCTGAAGCAGTTGTATTATGAGATTATCACGTTCTGTTTCATTTAGTTCAGAACCTGGTGGTAAATATATTGAGTATACTGTGATTAAATATCCCAAAGATAAGCAAATCACTACTGCTTCCTGAGTAGCATTAAGCTGAACATGATGGAATGGAGTATGACTACCCATGAGAATAGCTACTCCACCATGTGCAGGGCCATCTCCAATTCTGTCCTTGCATACAAGAGTGATACCTGATGGTAGGATCCTCAATGGGTTTTAAATAAGTTCCCTGCAGACAGAAACAAAAAGGTTTGTGTTTCTACAGCAGGTGCTTGATATCATTGATATTCTGGCAAAATCCACAGCAGTTCCATTGTAAAAACTTTCCTATTGTTGAGGCTTCACAGATACATGTGGTTTCGGGGAGGTTGAGGACTTGCCCTTATCGGGTTAATATTTCTCATTAGATTTTGGGATATATCTATTGAGAGTTGCTTTCAGTGGATACTGAAGCATCAATTTTTTCTGTGGAAGGGTATGTAGTTTGTTTTTAAGTGATAACCTAGCCATAAATTTTTTTCAGAAGTGGGTTCTCATTGAATGGAACCATTTCAGAAAGGGATTGTATATCGTGTGTTAGATGTACTCAACAGAAAAAGCCACGATCGTTCAGATATGGTGAAATTATCAAATGGCAGAATAGACATGCGAGTTTGAGTTGCTGTTGACATTTTCTTTACTCTCATTTCTCATCATAAAACGATCTCAGAGCAGGTATGGTGGTGGCCAACTTTCTTCTTGCATCCTGATATGATATGTTCTGTTTTTATTTTTTGTATTTCTTTCTCATCTTTTCATTTCTGACATGAATGGGAGTATACTGGGTGATCTTCCTGACAGTTTACACATTTAGCTTTCTTGGCAGAACAAGACTGGCTATCATGCTCTTTACTACTACATCGAGCACAGGTGGCAGAGCCACGACAGGCAGTTTGGGCATGTTCATATTTCTGACATTTGAAGCATCTTAGGGAATTAGGGATATACATTCGAACAGGACAATTGAGATAGCCTGTTTTAACAGATGTTAGAGGTTTAGGGGGTATCAAATGTAAGGTGATATTTCTGGTTGGAACCAGGTGACCATCCTTACAGATCATGATATGCCTCATAACTATCATCCCTGATTTTTCAGCTCTGAACATATCTCCTCATCAGAAACATCTAGGAGATCCCACTCTGAGATCACTCCTCTACAGGAATTGAATGTTTAATGGGATGTAACTATTACTGGTATTCCACCCATTGATGTTGCTCTGAGTAGTTTTTCAGAATGTTGTTGAAATGATGTTTCAACAAGGACATCAACAGAACATAGTTTCTTTACTGTTTTGGGAGAACCTGCCAACCCTTCTGTACCTGTTTGAATGAAGAAGGGTGACATTTTCCCTATTGGCTTTTCACCTGTAGCATGGATAATTAGAAAACCTGTTGCATTTATATTAGTATCATGTCTTTTATTTCTTGTTCAGAAGGTGTATCAATGGTATCAATACTTGGTTATGGCTTTGTTAGGGCCCACTAAAACAACTGAGGGTGAAGGATTCATGCTCAAGTGATTTTTGGTTCAGCACCAGAGCTTACCCCTCCACCCACCACAGAGCCACACATGGACACCCAATCTCTGGCAAGCAATGACTGCACTCAGAGATGAAATGCCAGGATTACCCTGGATGGCACACGAGCACCACAGCAAGGCTTAATCCCTGTCCCCCACACAATGGGGAAAGAAACTTACTGCCTCACTTTTCATTCTTGCAGGCAAGTCTACTAGCCAACTGATCCTGGTCAGGCCATCTAGGACAGTCTTGCTGAAGCAGAGGACAAAGTAATGAAAGACTACTAGGATCCCCCTTTCTTGATGTCCACGGGTCACACTGTACAGCAAACATGGCAGTAAGGCATTGAATCCCAGTGATGGCAGTCTGGAAGATAGGACATTCTAGTAGCAAGGCTTATACGTTGGTCATACATAACTGGTAATTGGTTTACGGAATTAACAACGCATATAAAGTATATTAATTAAAGGTAACTTTAATAAATAACTTCTATATTTCGGCAACGTCACGTTGCCATCTTCAGAAACATAAAGATATGGTATGTGCACGCAGGCACTAATAAAAGCAAATGAGGAAGAAAGTAAGAAACTAATATTGTTCCTAAAGTCCTAATGGTGCCCTTTGGTGGGCTAATTTGGTTGACTTGGCAGTTGGGCTGAAGTTCTCAAAATGTAAGTCTCCCAAATTTGGGGTAGTTTCATGTACCCAAATTTGTTGAGGTTAGGAACGTTTTTTAGATCTGCTGAAGATTCCTTGAATAATCTTTCATATTTAAACTTGCTGCGGTGTATTATTTTTGTTTTCTTCCAACGAATTCTATGGTGGGTATCTAAGGCATGGTCTGCCAGCCCAGAGCGGCTGTACTGGTGAAACCAGATGTGGTCTTTGTGTTCTGAAATCCTGATATTTGTTGTTCTGCCTGTTTGGCCAAAGTAGGACAATTTGCAGCTGCAAGGGACCTGGTATACACCAGGTAGGTCTAGGGGAAGTGGTTGGTCTTTGGTAGAGCGGATAAGGGATGCCAACTTTTTATATGGTCTGTAACAAGAAGTAAGGTCATATTTTCTGAGGATATTGGTTATTTTCTCAGAGGTGCCCTGGATGTAGGGGATGGTGATAGATTTGGTGTAATCTGTATTGTGGAGGGGGGGGGGGTTGTGGTTTATTGGTTTGAGTATTTTTTGGATTTTTTTGGGGTTATAGCCATTGGCTAAGAAAGTGTTGTGGATGTGGCTTAGTTCAGTAGTTAGGGCACCTAACTACTGAACTAAGTTAGTTCTTAGTTCAGTGATCTGAGCAGGTTAATTTTGCCCTGTTATATAGTGTTTTTATAACCCCATATTGTTGTGAGGGGGGAGGGATTGCTGGTGAATGTATCTGCCAGTATGGGTGGGTTTTCTGTAAACAGAGAAAACCAAAGATCCATCAAGCTGGCGGGTGATTAAAGTGTCTAGGAAGGGGAGGGTGTTGTTTTCCTCTTTTTCTAAGGTGAACTGGACTCTGGGGTGTTGGTTGTTTAAGTGTGTTAGGAAGGAGTGGAGTGAGTCTGAGCCATGTGGCCAAATAGCGAACACATCATCCACGTAACGAAGCCAAATAGTGGGTTTTTGTGGGGCGGAGTTTAAGGCTTTCTCTTCAAAGGTCTCCATAAAGAAATTGGCCAACGGTGGGGAAAGTGGTGAACCCATGGCTGTCCCCTCTATCTGTTTGTAGAACTTTCCTTGCCAAATGAAATAGCCTGAGTTCATTGTGAACTGAAATAGGGCTGAGATATCAAGAGGAAACTTGGCTTGGATGAGCTCTAGGGTTTCTTTGAGTGGGACATTAGTGAATAGGGAGGAGACGTCAAAACTGACCATTATGTCAGTGTGTTGGAGTGAGAGGTTTTCTACACTGGCTTTAAAGTGGGCTGCGACTATGGGACGTAATGACACATTTTGTTTATGTATTTTTGGGAGTCTGAATAATCGGGGGGGGTCTAGAGTTATAAGGTTTTAGTTTGTTAGTGACTTCCACAGGCTAAGAAGTGACTTTCTTAAGGAGTCTGTGGAGAGTTCTAATCTGAGAGCTGGTAGGATTATATTCAATAGGGAGGTAAGTAGTACGGTCTAGTACTAAAGCATTAAGCTTACCTTTGTAGTCCTTTTGATTTAGCACCACAGTGGCGTTTCCCTTATCCGCTTTGGTGATTACTATTTTTTTTTTTTGTTATTCTTCGTTTCTTGTAGGGCTGCATATTCGTCTTTGGATAAGTTGGTTTTTGGAGGTTTGGCTTTAGTGAGAACACCGACTACATCCAGTCTGACGTTGTTGGCGATATGGTTACGTAGGTTGCGAATCCCACGTTCTATTTGGATCATGATTTCTTCGGCAGGTATTCTTTTAGCAGCTAGGGCAAAATTGTGACCACGTGCAAGTGCAATGAGTGCCTCAGGCTTTAAAACTACAGACGAGAGGTTGACTACTGTGTTGAGTGGCAGCTGTGGTAAGGAAGTAGAATTCTTTGTCAGGTTTTCATATTTTTTCAAGTGTCGACTTCGTATTTTTTCGAACTCTTTTCTTGCCAATGCGCATGAGATGTCATAAAGTATCGTCCAAAGATCATGGCCGAGTGTATTCTAAAGCTCTTCACCAAAGCGGATAAGGGAAACACCACTGTGGTCTAAATCAAAAGGATTACAAAGGTAAGCTTAATGCTTTAGTACTAGACCGTACTACTTACCTCCCTATTGAATATAATCCTACCAGCTCTCAGATTAGAACTCTCCACAGACTCATTAAGAAAGTCACTTCTTAGCCTGTGGAAGTCACTAACAAACTAAAACCTTATAACTCTAGACCCCTCCCTCCGATTATACGGACTCCCAAAAATACATAAACAAAATGTGTCATTACGTCCCATAGTGGATGGCATTGATTCCCCCACATATAAATTAGCCAAACATTTAGCCAAAACGCTCACACACTATACTGGCAACACACCATCACACATAAAAAACTCAGCCCACTTTAAAGCCAGTGTAGAAAACCTCTCACTCCAACACACTGACATAATGGTCAGTTTTGACGTCTCCTCCCTATTCACTAATGTCCCACTCAAAGAAACCCTAGAGCTCATCCAAGCCAAGTTTCCTCCCGATATCTC
The DNA here is from genome assembly GCF_054136105.1 of Typopeltis vanoorti. Classification (NCBI taxonomy): domain Eukaryota; kingdom Metazoa; phylum Arthropoda; class Arachnida; order Uropygi; family Thelyphonidae; genus Typopeltis; species Typopeltis vanoorti. Next base: position 81,065,321 of record NC_143568.1, read on the forward strand.
AGCCCAATTTCAGTTCACAATGAACTCAGGCTATTTCGTTTGGCAAGGAAAGTTCTACAAACAGATAGAGGGGGACAGCCATGGGTTCACCACTTTCCCCCACCCTTGGCCAATTTCTTTATGGAGACCTTTGAAGAGAAAGCCTTAAACTCCGCCCCACAAAAACCCACTATTTGGCTTCGTTACGTGGATGATGTGTTCGCTATTTGGCCACATGGCTCAGACTCACTCCACTCCCTTCCCTAACACACTTAAACAACCAACACCCCAGAGTCCAGTTCTCCTTAGAAAAAGAGGAAAATAACACCCTCCCCTTCCTAGACACTTTAATCCACCCGCCAGCTTGATGGATCTTTGGTTTTCTCTGTTTACAGAAAACCCACCCATACTGGCAGATACATTCACACAGCAATCCCCCCCCCCCCCCCTCACAACAATATGGGGTTATAAAAACACTATATAACAGGGCAAAATTAACCTGCTCAGATGACAAGGCCCTAACTACTGAACTAAGCCACATCCACAACACTTTCTTAGCCAATGGCTATACCCCAAAAAAATCCAAAAAATACTCAAAACCAGTAAACCACAACCCCCCCACCCTCCACAATACAGATTACACCAAATCTATCACCATCCCCCTACATCCAGGGCACCATCTGAGAAATAACCAATTATCCTCAAGAAAATATGACCTTACTTCTTGTTACAGACCATATAAAAAGTTGAATCCCTTATTCGCTCTACCAAAGACCAACCACTTCCCCCTAGACCTACCTGGTGTATACCAGGTCCCTTGCAGCTGCAAATTGTCCTACTTTGGCCAAACAGGCAGAACAACAAATATCAGATTTCAGACACAAGACTACATCCGGTTTCACCAGTACAGCTGCTCTGGGCTGGCAGACCCATGCCTTAGATACCCACCATAGAATTCGTTGGAAGAAAACAAAAATAATACACCGCAGCAAGTTTAAATATGAAAGATTATTCAAGGAATCTTCAGCAGATCTAAAAAACGTTCCTAACCTCAACAAATTTGGGTACATGAAACTACCCCAAATTTGGGAGACTTACATTTTGAGAACTTCAGCCCAACTGCCAAGTCAACCAAATTAGCCCACCAGAGGGCATCATTAGGACTTTAGGAACAATATTAGTTTCTTACTTTTCTTCCTCATTTGCTTTTGTTAGTGCCTGTGTGCACATACCATATCTTTATGTTCCTAATGATGGCAACGTGATGTTGCCGAAATATAGAAGTTATTTATTAAAGTTACCTTTAATTAATATACTTTATATGCGTTGTTAATTCCGTAAACTAATTACCAGGAAGATAGGACAGTAAAAAAAAACTCTCAGAGAAGTAGAGCAAAGAATATGTCAAGAAAAGCAAAGAAAAACAGGAAGAATGAAAGGGGCCAGTACCATCACTGGGAGGTCCCCTCCACCACAAACAGGTGCCTCGCATGGAGGGGAAGGTAGAAGAGATCATTCATTGAGTAAGGAAGAAAAGATGGGGGGGGGGATATAATGATAAGCCATCCTGAAAATAGTATAAGAGTGCAGTGACCAATGAAATTGGGAATATACTGTTTATATTGAGAGTGGCAGACAAGTAGAATGCACTACAGAAGATTAGTGGATACAGTGAATGACTTGAAAGTACAATACGACAGATAGCATTACTAAGTGAGTAGGACTTCCATGACGATGCCAATTTCAAGATGGTCAAATAATAATAATAAATAAATAAATAAATAAATAAATAAATAAAAATACTAAATCTGCTTCTCTCTCTGTAGACAGCCATTTTCTGATATTAGATCCATAATGAGCACCACTCAGAATACCACAGAAAATCTCCACCATCATTGACAAACCATATCCTTTGTAGCCACCTAAAAATTGAAAGATTTAGTTATGCTGTTTTTAGTTCCTGAATAATTAAAAATTAAGAAAATAATTCAATGCCCTAGCAAATCCCTCACTTTTAAAGAAACAAAATCAAAACAAAAATAAAAACTGGAATTTTACAGGTACTGAATTCACACTGAGCTGTTTTCTTGTGTAGAGGCTTAAGTGCTGTGAGGACATTATATTGGAGGTTTAATGGATTTTTTACAACACTCAGAAAGAATTAAATTAGAATTTAATACTCCTATATTTCATCCTAGTCACTAGGACATCTAAGGGGATTACAAAAACAATTAATGTAACATGCACACAAAAACTTACAATACTAAGCCCAACCACGTGGGTGACACTAAAGTCCTATCTAGGTGGAGCGCCCCTCTAAGGGCTTTAGTAGGTGGCCTGGAATGTAAGGTGGGACCTCTGGTGATGAGTGTTTCCCAAATCTTCGGAAGCTTAATGCAACCGTATCTGTTAAGATTTGGTTGGTTTCTGAGAGCTGCTGCTGCTTCTAAGAAAAGTCTCTCTTTCTTGAATTTGCTGTGGTGGAGCATGGTGGTTTTCTTCCATGATACTCTGTGGGTGGTGTCCAAAACATGGTCAGCCAAGCTTGAATGGCCATTGTTGTGTTTAACGATGTACGACTTGTGTTCCTCCAGGCGGATGGATGCTGATCTGCCTGTCTGTCCAAAGTACGCAAGCTTACAGGAACAGGGTACTTTGTAAACTCCAGGCAGAGAGAGAGAGGGGGGGAGCTGATCTTTCGTAGAACGGATAAGGGTAGCAAGTTTGCGGTAGGGCTTATATGCTGTGTGTAGGTTATACTTTTTTAGTATCTTTAGTATCAAAAAAATAATCAATTCCTCCCCCATTCCCCGTCCCTCTCGTCAACAAGAATTTAAAAATGCCATCACCATACCCTACATCCGAGGCACTTCTGAAAAAATAGCCAAGATACTAAAAAAGTATAACCTACACACAGCATATAAGCCCTACCGCAAACTTGCTATCCTTATCCGTTCTACGAAAGATCAGCTCCCCCCTCTCTCTCTGCCTGGAGTTTACAAAGTACCCTGTTCCTGTAAGCTTGCGTACTTTGGACAGACAGGCAGATCAGCATCCATCCGCCTGGAGGAACACAAGTCGTACATCGATAAACACAAATATGGCCATTCAGGCTTGGCTGACCATATTTTGGACACCACCCACAGAGTATCATGGAAGAAAACCACCATGCTCCACCACAGCAAATTCAAGAAAGAGAGACTTTTCTTAGAAGCAGCAGCAGCTCTCAGAAACCAACCAAATCTTAACAAATACGGTTGCATTAAGCTACCGAAGATTTGGGAAACACTCATCACCAGAGGTCCCACCTTACATTCCAGGCCACCTACTACCGCCCTTAGAGGGCGCTCCACCTAGATAGGACTTTAGTGTCACCCACGTGGTTGGGCTTAGTATTGTAAGTTTTTGTGTGCATGTTACATTAATTGTTTTTGTAATCCCCGTAGATGTCCTAGTGACTAGTACGAAATATTGGAGTATTAAATTCTAATTTAATTCTTTCTGAGTGTTGTAAAAAATCCATTAAACCTCCAACATAACTGAGCTGTTTGTTTTTCAGTTTTTTAGCCTGCATAAAAAGTCACCTTATAATGGAATTAAAGTATGCATTAATGAAAATGCTAAGTGAAAATGAATACAGTTAACTCTGAATTGGATTCAGCTGTGTAGAAAACTGCACTTAGGAAAATACCTCAGCTACATTCTTGTCTATAGTGGTTACGGTTACCAGTCTACTATTTTCATCAACTAATATTACTCTCCAGTAGTTATTCTTTCTTCTAACAGCCACATATTGAAAGAACCTCATCAAGATTTTTCTTAGCCTGATTAGCTAATTGCTATTCGTAAAATCAACTTAGTCATCTTCCTTTACACTCCTCACATTACTACCTCTTATCTTATAATGCCTTCTTCTTCTTCAGACTGCACTTCATTCATCATTTTAAACCTGCCTTCTATCTTTATATAGCTTCCTGACCTGAATACATTAGACATTGAGCCATTAAACAGTTCTTGACCAGCACAACAATTCCCATTACTAAGTGAGCAATATCATAAAATGAGGAGCTCCAACCTCAGCTCACCCGAGCTTCCCATAAACACTAGCCTTATAATTCCCATGCATCCTTTCTCAGTGAAGTCCTTATATGGCTGGCCTCTACCCTAGGTGATTACTTCATGGTCACTCTCACTAACTGGAGGCCTGTAGATCATTACAACATCAATGATACCCTATGGATGGAAGCACCCGAGTTCGCATTCCTTCCACGATGCATATAATTTTATATGGATTATTCAAGTGAAGATTAGTTAGTCAATCTCATATGGAAGTGGAAGGGTTTCCCCCTCCTGGGAATTCAGTTTTCTATCCTGACACATACAGTTAACAGACATAATAAACTGGCATCACACCTTTAGCTACTCTGACCATAATATCAAATAACAACAATAACCAACTGGAGACAGATTTGATATATCATTCACAACAACATCTTCTGATTGAAATAATACAAAATTTTTGATATTCATATCCATTATAAACTTACATAGGGCAGTTTCCCATCAAAAACTTTGAATATTAATTTTCTTTGCTTCCAGATCTTGAATTCAAACATATTAAAATAATTGAAATTATCCATAATCATCACTTTCACTTATTTATTATTATTACGTAACACCTACAGGAAGTCCAAAGGCTCGTTGAGGGGGGGGGGGGGGGAACCTGCTCTACAACTCTCCGTCTCCACCACTCCACTAACTACAATTACCTTCATCATCTACCACCGACTGCCACTACTATTTTCACAGACATCCATGTCCACAGCAGGATTCGAACCTACAGCCTTTTGAATGAAAAGCAGACATGCTAACCACTCGGCCAACCAAATAGCCAATTTGCTGGCTAATTTACCTATACCTGTCCTTTGTAACCTTCTACATTTCCAGGTCTATAGCAACATCCAACCAAATATCTCATCTCATCCACTTGCATCTCACACTATACTACCTCAAAAAACTACAACCACTATTTCAGTGCATGTATGTCCACTTTTTTTTTTGGGGGGGACATACTATTATTCTGTATCTCAATAACTCTCCTCTATTATCCCTTCTTTACCCTTCCTATCCTCATATCTTCTCCATCTATGTGTTCCTCACGATATCATCCTCATCTAACCATGTCTCATTTTTATTATTATCAGACTTCCATGGGGTCAACTTATCACAGGAGATAGAAGTTTTTTTTCACTTGGCTATGCTACCAATTATATATTTGGTTTAATCCTTTATCCAAGTGTAAGCAAACAAAGTTTGCACCTGAAGTATTTTCAGGACCGGGACAACTCGTGATAAAGGTGGTATAAGTTCTCATCACTTGCCTTAGTATTTCCCATACTGCAAAGCACATCTCCTTGCGGATGTGTATAATGCTAATGCTATGCCATGTCTGCAAGGAGATCTGTTTTGAATTATGGGAGATACTAAGGCAAGTGATGAGAACTTATACCACCCTTACCATAAGTTGTGCCAGTCCTGAAAATACTTCAGGCGCAAACTTTGTTTGCTCACACTTGGATAAAGGATTAAACCAAATATATAATTAGTAGCATAGCAAGTGAAACTTCCATCAACTTATCTCAAATCCAGAGAATTTTAATAAGGTGTGACACCTGTTGGCAACTGGTATAGGTAAATATAACTTCTCCATTACTTCCACCTTAGTATCACCACCTCTGGTTCTGGCTCCCACTGATGAGACCTCAATAAAGGTCGAAACTGGTCTGGATAGTGGCCCTTCCTTTAATGCATAGCATTATACATGTCTGCAAGCAGATGAGAACTTATACTACCTTTACCACGAGTTGCCCCAGTCCTAAAAATACTTTGGGAGCAAATTTTGTTTGCTTACACTTGGATAAAGGATTAAACCAAATATATAATTGTTATCACAGGAGGTTCACTAATACACACACACAGCTCATCATACTGTGACTTAAATGCATTCACTGTCTCTACACTAACCACACTTTTGGGCAATGCATTTCAACCACCAATCATTACCAGGAGGAGAACAAGGATGACCTCTTGTTCTCCTCCTATCTCCACCCATTCTGTTGAAAAAATCTGATCCACATTAATCTGATAATAATCCCTTATTAACTTATATGTCTCAATCATGTTCCCATCTTCCTCCTAGACTCTGCAAATTGAATTCTCTCAATTTGTCTCCAAACTCAGCATTCTAGAGACAGGATGTCAATTGTCCCTGAATCCTTTCCAACATCTCTTCATCCTTTTGAAAACCATGTGATGAAATCTGTGTCTCAATAACTCTCCTCTATTATCCCTTCTTTACTCTTCCTATCCTCATATCCTCTCCATCTATGTGTTCATCAAGATATCATCCTCATCTTAAAAAAAAAAAAAAAAAAAAATTAACTTAACCAATACAGTAATCCAAATGCAGTCTGATCAAAAGACAGCCTTATACAATGAAATAAAACATCCGCACTCCTGCAAGTCAATGTTCTCGACATCATTGCCATAATGCACTGACTATGATGTCCTCACAATTTTAGCAAAATGTCTTCAAAATTTCAGGTCCCTATCCACCAATTTTCAAAAAAAATAAATAAATATGAACTCAACCAATACAGCAATTTTATTCTCCTTATTGTTGATACTCCTGACATCTGTAGACAAACATAACTCATTTTTTTTTTCATAACTCAAAAGTATATAACAGAGGGCACACAAGGATTGAGGGTCTTGGATTTGGTCATCTCATCAAAGGATGTAATTATAAATGAAGTGTTAAATCACCCGCCAATTGGTGAGAGTGACCATGAGATGATTACCTGGGTGGTTGCCAGCAGTGTGAGGACTTCTGTAAGAAAAGGTTATATGTGGAACTATAAGAGGGGTGATTATGAAGAGCTCAGGAGACAGCTTGCAGGTGTGGCATGGAATGAGGAGTTAGCTGGAAAAGAGATCAATGCAGTTTGTATTTTCAAAAACAATCTAGTAGATGCAATGTCTAAATGTATTCCAAGGGGTAAGAAGGTTAAATAAGGTTGGTGTAAAATGGATGAATAAAGAGATTAAACATGCGATACAGAGAAAAAGGACATTATGGAAGCAGCATAAGAGAAGTGGAAATAACCAATTCCATGAGGACTACAAAGACCAGGCAAGGCAGGTGACTTGGTTGGTGAGGATAGCTAAAGAGAGGTATGAACAGCAGTTAGCCAATGAAGCCAAAAAGAATCCTAAGGAGTTCTTTCAATATGTAGCCAGCAAAAGAAAGAATGATTATGGAAGGATGACATTGATTGGAGAAAATGGTATAAAGACAGCTGTTGTGTGGTGGAGATACTTAATGAGCAGTTCATAAAGGATTTTCAATCTTGTGAATGTGACTTCATGGAGAGATTGAAAGCAGTTGATGATGGGGAAGAGAGACTGACTGTAAGTGAGCAAGAGATGTATGGGGAATTGAGCAAACTAGATGTAAATAAGGCTGTGGGACTTGATAATATATCGCCACGTATTCTGAAGGAACCTGCCAGGGAGTTGATGCCGGCCTTGACATATTTTTTTAATAGGAGTCTTGCACTGGGTCAAGATCCTAAGGAGGACAAGATTGTGCCACTTCATAAAGGAGGTGATAGAACTCAAGCATCAAACTATAGGTCTATCTGTGTGCCAGGTGTTGTAGTTAAGTTGTTGGAGAAGCTTGTGAGAACTAGGATCCAGAATTGGGTTGACAACAATGGTATTATCTTTCATGGACAGCATTGATTTATAAATGGGAGGCCATGTTTTAGTAATCTACTTACTTATTACAATAAGGTGACTGCTTCCATAGACAGAGAAGAAGGATACACAATAATATACTTAGATTTCGTAAATGCTTTTGATAGATTACCGCATAATAAGTTGATAGTCAAACTGGAGTGAATGGGGTTGGATATTAGATTGGTGCATTAGATTGGAGACTGGCTATTTGATAGGTATCAACAAGTTGTGTATAGGGGAGCGATATCCAGGAAAAGGAAAGTTACTAGTGGTGTGCCTCAGGGGTCTGTTTTAGGGCCATTGCTGTTTAACTTGTATATTAATGATAATGGCGAAGATTTGGATGGAGATATTCAATTGTTTGCAGATGATGCAAAGTTGGGACGAACTATGAAGAGTAGAGAAGATGTTGTGGCCTTACAAGAAGTCTTGAATAAATTGAGTGATTGGGCACGGGAATGGAGATGTGAGTGCAACGTTGCAAAATGTAAGGTTTTAAAATTTGGAAAACAAAAATGGGATGCAGAATTTATGCTTGGTGAGGATATATTGTTGGAGGTGGGGGAAATAAGAGATCTGGGGGTTTGATAGTGGATATGGATCTGAAATTTAGGGGACATATAGACAAAATTGTGAAGACAACACAAAGGCTTCTGGGAATGATGCGGAGGACACTGATGTGTAGAAGCAGGGAGATTCTTGTTCCATTGTATAAGGCTTTGATTAGGCCACACATGGACTATTGTGCCCAGGGGAAAGGTCCAGAGGGAACTGACTAAGGTAGTTTCTAAACCTCTGGAATGTTGTGTATGAGGAAAGATTGACAGGAATCAACTTGCAGAGTCTGGTAGGCAGGAGGAAGAGGGGAGATATGATAGAGACCTACAAGTTATTAAGGGGTTGTTATAGGATCAATGGTAGAGAGGTTCTACAGAAAATAGTGGGAGATCAGGGGAGAACCAGAGGTCATCCCTGGAAACTGTATAAAGAGGTTGTGAGTAGAGGAATGAGAAGCTGGTATTTTTCATGCAGAGTTGTGAATGATTGGAATGCCTTGCCTGCGAGAGTGGTGTCTGCAGAGAATTTCAGTGTGTGTTTAAAGCATGGCATAATGAGCTGTGTGTATGATAAAAGGACCTCCTAGATGAGTCTTTGACTCCATGGGGTCTTGGGTAATAATAATAATAATAATAAACGTAGTCTTAGAATTAATATCTCCCAGATCTTTGGAAAATTGATGCAGCAATACTTGTTGAGTTAGAGAAGAGTTTCAGAGCTGATACTTATTCCAAAAATAGTCTGACTTTTAGTTATGTCTAGGCAGTACAGTTGTCTTCTTCTATTTCATCCTGTGTGAAGTATTCAGATCATGGCGTACAAATCCAGACTTGCCATACAGATGATTACAAATGTAGTTTTTATGTTCTTTAAGCAGATGTTAACAGATCTACCAGTCTGCTCAAAGTCAGGGGTTGCAGATACAATTTAACTTTATATACTCCAGAATGTTCAAGTGGATGAAGAATGGATAAAGGAGGCTGCTAGCTGGATGCATGGTTTCCAAGTAGCATGGAGATTATGTGAGGAATTTTAGCTATATTTTCACATGTATCCTCAATCAAGGAGAATAAGTTCTGCAGTGATCTTGTGTGTTGATTGTGGGAGGGATGCGAGAAAGGCAGTATTTTGTCTGTTTTATAGTGATTGTCAGTGGTAACTATAAAAGTGTTACAAAGATGTATGAGTTTTGTGGTTACAGCTGTGAACACAAGCTCTCTTTTTCTCTGTGTAATTTGAGGATGCATACTTGTTGGGATGGATTGATGGTATGACTGTATATGCCGGCCTGGTTGGCTGAGTGGTTAGTGTATCTGCTCTCCAGTCAAAAGGCTGTAGGTTCAAATCCCGCCAATGGCATGGATGTTTGTGATTGTCTGTGAAAATGGTAGTGGTGGCAGTGGGTGATAGATGGCATCATTGGTGTAGCTGATGATGGTAGTTGCAGTTCATTGTAGTTGGTGGACTGGGTGGTGGAGATAGAGAGTTGTAGAATAGGTGCTCTCCCTCGATAAGTCTTTGGACTCCCTGGAGGTGTCACGTAATAATAATAATAATTTTTGAGACTAACTCTTCATTCTGGTCTATGTTATCATACCATAATTACAACTGGTCATAATGATCACCCTTCTCTTGTTTGCTATGCTAATTTGCCCTATACCTTTGTCAGTACCTTCCACACTCCCAGACCTATAGCAACATCCAGTTAGACCAACCCATCCTTCTCAGTTGTGACTTTCTATATGACTTCAGCCACTCCTCTTTATCACCATTTATCCCTGACCCAGTAACTCATATTGCAGCCTTTCTAGTATTATGCTGACCATCTTCATACGCACATTCACTGCTGCTTTTAGAATCTATTGAAATCCACTCTATGGACCTGATCATCTTGTATTTCTCTCTTCTTGCCCATTTTGCAGGCACTTTTTCAGCATCATCTATCTTACTCTCCTGCTCTTTCACATCTCCTCTTACTTCTTCATATCTCTCATTAACCTCTATCATTAGTCTCCTTTCCAGAAACAGCTTATCAAATGATGCACACCAACCATTCAAACATTATCAATTGCTAATATACAGTTCTATTCTTCCCACACATTCTTCCTTATACAGCTATGCCTACATACCATTCTTGATTTTCTTGCCTGCTGTCTCAACTCATCATTGTTACAACTGGACAAAACACACTGCTGTCTTTTACCCACATCAATGATCTACTGATATTCAACCTCGCATTCTCCTTTCATCCAACGAAGTCACATATTCCTACAACTGCCAAGAGCACTCTATGGCTCATTTCTCCTCATATCCAAACATAAATCACCTTGCTCATCCTCCCTCATGAAAAACAAACCTTGTATACCCAGCCATTCATTAAAGCTTTAATAATGGAATCTCCATACAGTGCAATTCTAGAATCATGTGACCTCTCCTTATCTATCTTTTCATTACATTATTTCAAATCCTACCATTCACATTGATGTCCCCCTTTCCACTCACCATATAACAACCAAGAAAAGTTGAATATTGAAAAATAGATCACATGAAGAAAAAGGCAAAGATCTTAAAACCTTTCAGATCCACTTCACTAACATGCAGATTAGCCCATATTCAGCCTATTCCTAAAAAAGCACAACAACTTTTTATTATCAAATTACTTACTATTCATTTCAATCAGTGGTGGCTTGTCCATAAAGGCTGCAGGACTGCATTGAATGCAGGCCCTACAGCCCTTATGAATGAGCCACCACTGATTTCAATCCATTCAACTTCTAAACTATCTGGGAGCATCTCTACTAATAAATGATCTCCAGTATCAGTTCATCCATTGCTGGATAAGAGGAGATATTCTTTTCTGATATCTACCTTTGCAAAAATGCCACAAAAAATTAGGAGAAACTAAAGTGGTTGCTTTTTGATATCTCTAAGGCAACAAATCAGATTTGGCACAAAGAGACTAAGTAAGCTCGCATGTTCTTACTGTAGCAAATGAGTTGCCAGCTACTTTCTTTCTGGTAAATATGTGTGGTGGGTAAAAAGATCCTTATCCAAAGTTGGCAACTAATACTCAGGTACTACAGGACCATGTTTCCTTCACCCAATTGCTTCTTTGTATCAACAACCACCCCAGCTGACTGTGAATGACAATCCACAGTTTTTCTGATGAGAGTACGTTGCACATTCCCTTTCTCATTCAACAAATGCTGTGCTCGACAAATTAACAAGACTTTGAGAATAACTCTACCACTACAACCTTGAATTCTGATCTCCAAATATTTCTTCAGTCCAAATGATAACTCTGTTAATAGAAGCAAAGAAATTATATTCTTGGTTTCATCCTTTATTCAAGTGTGAGCAAACAAAGTTTATGCATGAAGTCACTTCACAACTGGACTACTTGTATATAGAGACTAATGACTTCACATCAATTGCCTTAGTATCCCATAATGGAAAGAACGTATCATTATGGGCATGTATAATGCTAAGCATTATGGGAAGGGCAACTACACAGACCAGTTTCAACCTTTATTGAGGTCTCATCAGTGGGAGCCAGACCCAGAAGTCATACCAACACTGAAGTAATGAAGTAGTCATATTTCCACATAGAAGTAGTCAAAAGGTTACTAAAACAAGAGATTATCTTGTTACTAAAATACTCTGGATTACAGATAGATTGAAAGTTTTTGCACTTGATTATACTATAAATTAAAGGTGCCAAGAAATTATATTCTTGGTTTCATCCTTTATCCAAATGTATATAAACAAAGTTTATGCATGAAGTCACTTCATGACTGGCCTCTATATACAAGAAGCCCAGTTGTGAAGTGACATCACACGCAAACTTTGTTTGCTTACAATTTCTTGGTATCTTTAATTTATAGTATAACCAAGTGAAAATCTTTCAATCTATCTGTAATCCAGAGCATTTTAGTAACAAGGTAACTTTATAACCAAGGGGGGGGGGGCTTTCAACATTTGTTAACAGAAATCTCAGATATCATTTCTCATTTTGGGATAACTATAACGTCCAATCTTTTTGGTATAAATATATTACAAAATTGCTTCCTTCTCAACATCCAAGAAATAAGGTTTCTCATTTGCCCCAGGAATTGCTTGACATCTGAAAACTATTAATTCTATAAAAATCACATACATCTAACTAAAATGACTACTGTTCTTATATCCACTGTTGTGCCTTTAAGAACTCCCTAAAATTTCTGCTTGATGCAGTACAGAAAAGAGCAATTCAAATGACCAATGTCCATCTCAGAATTCATTATGTCCACATTCATGCAGGCATTCAATTTCTGCTGTATTCATTTTCTACAAATATTCCATGGTCAATATTGATCAGAATTAGCAAGAACATTCTCACACAGTGCCATAACTAGCTTTTCATAGGCCCTGTGCAAGATTTTATTTTTGCAACTTTTTTTTTTTTTTTGGGAAGAAAAAAAACACGATAGAAATAGATTGGTTAATTTTTAACTTTAATCAAAAATATTATGGAATCGGCCTCCACAGCAGCAATATTTGAAATTCGAAAATGAAAATATAATACTGATTATTTTTTTGATACTCAATTTCAGGTGTTCTTCGTCCTGGACCCTGTGACTGTGCACCTGCCTAGTTATGGCACTGTTCCTGCGCATGCCCTTCTTTCTTCCCTTAATGCATAGCATCATACATATCTGCAAGGAGATGTGCTTTGCATTATGGGAGATACTAAGACAAGGAGTGATGAGAGCTTGGTCCACCTTTACCACGAGTTCCCTCAGTCCTTAAGATACTTCAGGTGCAAACTTTGTTTGCTTACTCTTGGATAGAGGATTAAACTAAATTTATTATAGTCTAACCAAGTGGGAAAAAACTTCCAACCTTACCTAACCATGTAACCACATGAAAATAAATGAATAAATAAATATATATTTTAAATGCACAGTATTTAAAAAAAGTACAGCATAAAAATCAGAAAAAAGACTGCACTTATTTTTTTAAATAACAAAAATATTAACAGAACTTATTTTAAATTCAAATGAATTTGTGATAAATTATGATGTAGGAAAATGAAAATAAATGAATAAATATACATACATACATATTATTTTTATCCTAAGACTCCATAGAGTCATCTAGGAGGTCCCTTTTGTCATACACACAGCTCATCATACTATGCCTTAGACACAGTTAAATTTCTGCAGCCAGCATGCTCCTAGGCAATGCATTCCAACCATTGACAACTCTCCATGCAAAAAACCTGCTTCTAACTCCCTTGCTCACACCCTCCTTACACAGCTTCCAGGATGACCTCTTATCTCTCACCATTTTATGAAAAACCTCTTCAATGTTAATCCCATAACAACCCCTTACCAATTTGTACGTCTCTATCATATTACCCCCACTTGCTGCAATTCACTAGATTCTGCAAATTGCATCATCTCAACCTTTCTTCATATTCAACATTCCAGAGATCAGAAACTATTTTGGTTAATCACCTCTGCACCTTCTTCAACATCTCTTCATCTTTTTGAAAACTAGGTGACCAAATCTGTACACAGTAGTCCATATGTGGCCTAATCAAAGCCTTATACAATGGACCAGAATCTCCTTACTTCTAAAAGTTAGTGTCCTCTGCATCATTGTGTTCTCATCACAATTTTGGCAATATGACCTCTAAATTTCAGATTATTATCCACCATCACCCCAAAATCTCTTATATAGAAATTGTGAAAGTTTTGAAAATTGACAGGAGAGCTTATGAGAACACAATCTTCGGCAATGGAGTTGTCTTAGCTCACACTACTAAAAATATATATGTTGCCAAGTCATCATCTATATTCGCCGTTTATTAGTTCTTATGATTAAGATTTCACTGGCCCGATAACTGTTTTGAATTGTTGGTTCTAATCAGAGATCAGGCAGAAACCTTAAAAATGACAGGAATCCTCATTCAATACCAAAGCAATTCTGTTTCAGAAAAATGTATTTTTTATAAGTGAACAGTAGTAGGTTCTTAAGAGTAATTATCAAAAAAGAGCCTTAAATGGATTCATTTCGGCATTGTAAAATAAACAGATCAATCCATTATAAATTAAATATGCCAAGAAATTATAGTCTTGGTTTAATCTTTTATTCAAATGTAAGCAAACAAAGTTTGTGCCTGAAGTATGTTCCAGACTGGGTAGCCAAAAGGTGTCACACCTCATTATTATCAGGCAATTGCGTCTTTGTTTCTTTATACTTGGATAAAGGATTAAACTAAGAATATAATTTCTTGACAAATTCAAATTTATAATATAACCAAGTGGAAAAACTTCCAACAACTATATCTAATCCAGAGTATTATAATATTAAGGTGTGACACCTTTTGGCTACTCATATATGACCATATGACTTCTGCATTACTTCAACCTTGGTATCACTTCTGGGTCTGGCTCCCACTGACAAGATCTCAGTTTTCAGCAAGATAAGTACTTTGGTTTTCTTTCGTTTGATTTTATTTTACTGATGCTAATGATGGTTTTGTCACCACCACTAGCACTGTTTTTTTTTTTTAATAAATATTAAGATTACTGGTAGTGCAGTTAATATCTGCATTACGGAATTACTTTTAGCAGCATCACGGCTGCCATTTTATAATTTATAATACTGATAGAGGTGCCAAGAAATTGTGTCTGGCTCCCACTGATGAGACCTCAATAAAGGTCAAAACCGGTCTGGGTAGTGACCCTTCCAATAATGCATAGCATTATACATGTCCATAAGGATATATGCTTTGCATTATGGGATACTAAGACAATTGATGCGAAGTCATTAGCTTCTATATACGAGTTTCCCAGTCCTGAAAATATTTCAGGCACAAAATTTGTTTGCTTACACTTGGATAACACAATCTTTGGCAATGGAGTTGTCTTAGCTCACACTACCAAAAATATATATGTTGCCAAGTCATCTGTATATTCGCCATCTGTATAATGAAGGAACCATTAGTTTATATGGGAATTGCGGTGAAGTGGAGGTGAATGGTCTATTATAGAACCTTAATGTGAATACATCTGTGGGATTGGATGGAATATTAGCATGGGTCTTATGTGAAGCAGCTAAAGAATTATCAGTGCCCTTGACCTTATTGTTTAATCTGAGTCTCGGGTCTGGTTTAGTTCCGAAGGGGTGGAACATAGTTCTACTGCATAAATGAGGATCCAAGACTACTGTTGCAAATTACCGACCGATCAGCATATCAGGAGTCGTTGTCAAGATCTTGGAGAAAGTAGTCAAGGGAAAAATACAGGAATGGATTGATGAAAATGAGATACTATATGGAGGACAGCATGGTTTTGTGAAGTAATTGGATAACGGCTGAATTGGATAACAGTAATGGGTTTACATTGATACTGTTGGACCTGGCTAAGGCCTTTGACAGGATACCACATGGAAGTCTAATCCGTAAACTGCAATATATGGGAATGGATATAAGGTTGGTGAGGTGGATAGGAGGGTGGTTGATGGAGAGATACCAGAGAGTAGTTTACTCAGGAGTAGAGTCCAAAAGACAGCCTGTGACTAGTGGTGTGCCTCAGGGTTCTGTTCTTCGACTACTGCTGTTTAATTTGTTCATTAACAATATAGGGTAGGATCTGAGAGGAATGGTCATTTGTTCGCTGATGATGATGCTAAGTTGGGTAGGGCAATAGTGAATGCTGAAGATGTCAAAATTTTGTAGGATGATTTGGATAGACTGGAGGTCTGGGCTAAGGCGAATGGATGATAATTTAGTGTGGCAAAATGTAAGGTTATGACTTTTGGGGTGAAAAGATTAGCAGCAGTATATCACATTGGTGGAACTGTACTCCAGGAGATTGATGTGACCAGGGACTTGGGAGTGTTGGTGGATAGAGGGTTGAAGTTTAGGGGGGGGGGGGGGGGGCACATTGCAAAAGTGGCTAAATCAACTCATCAAATCACTTGGATGCTGAAGAATACTTTGACGAGCAGAGATAAGCAAGTTATTGTTCCTCTGTATCGAGCCTTGATAAGACCCCCATCTTGATTACTGTGCCCAGATCTGGTCACCTAGGTTTCTTCTTGGTGGGGAGGAGGTTGAGAGGATCCAGAGGCGAGTGACCAAGATGGTAGCAGGTCTATGAAATGAACCTTATGAAAACAGGCTGAAGATTTGTGGGTTGCAGAAATTGGTTGATAGGCAGAACAGGGGAGATATGATTGAGACATTCAAATTACTGAAGGGTTTCTATAAGATTAATTCAGAGGATATTTTTGAGAACAGAACTGGTAGTGGGAGGACTAGGGGACATCCATGGAAGCTGGGCAGGAGTGTGGCAAGTAAGGGTGTTAGAGCTGGGTTTTTTACTTTTAGAGTGGTGAATGAGTGGAATAAGCTGCCTGATTCTGTTGTGGGTGCTATGACAGTGAATGAGTTCAAGGCAAAGTATGATAGATACTGTGTGAATGTCGATTAGTTGTGATGGGCATGATGTTTAGGGCCTCCCTCGATGAGTCTAAGGACTCCTTGGAGTTGCCCGTAATAATAATCATAATAATAATAAAGGATTAAACCAAGAATATAATTTCTTGGCATACTTTATTTATAGTAAAATCAAGTGGAAAAACTTCTAACAAAGATCAATCCATATTCCATGCCCTACTTAAGAAACTTGAAAAGTTTCTTCAGTGGCACAAGCTAAGGCAAACTCTAATGCCAATGAATGTATTCTCATAAGCTCTCTTTTCTTTATTCAAAACTCTCGAAGCTTCTATATACATGTATATTTAGCTACAAAATAAGCATATATTTTTAATCTCACCTATTTATGTTTATTTTACATTGCAAAAATGAAAGGTTTTTGGATCTTCTTTTATAAAAAGAGAAAAATTTGCTTTCCCTAAACAGGATGTTATTGATCCATTCATATTTTATAGCAAAATAGAGAAAGAAAATTAAAAGTTTCAAAAATTTACTAGAGAGTTTGAAAGAACAGAACCTTTTCATAAGCTTTCTTTCTAGAAAATGTTTGAAAGTAAGAAAATTTTTCTACATTTCTTACTTTAATTTTTTCCATATTTTGCTAGGAAATATAGATATATCTGTAATATTGTCTACTGTATTATTTCATATAAGACAAATATAAGGATATTAGCTCTATAGTTTAATATTTTACTATGTACCCACTAAAAGCTCATTTACGATGAATTTAACTTTCTGACATATGTTAGGTGCAGTGTTGAATGAGTGTTTTTTTTGTTTTTTTTCCTTTATTTCGTGCTTAGTGGAGCCACCAATGAGATGAGTTTAGTAGTGATTTTAGGTCACTCAGTAAGATTTAGAGTGATCTTGTAGGTCACTAAGAATTTTTTGAACTTTGTCAGTTTGAAGTCTGGTGCTTCAGACTAGAGAAACTTAAAACACAAATACATGGATTGTGGGCTGAGATCGTGTTGTTTATATAGTGCAAGACAAAGCAACTCTGATTGCTGTCTTGTTCCCATAAGCTCAATGACAAATTTTCGAAATTTCACATTCTTTCTACATTTGGCTATAAAATATAGATGGTCCATAATATCCTCCATTTCGATACATATAATAAAACTATCACTTAAATTTCGTAGAATATTATATTTAAAAAACAACATGGCATAAAAATCAGAAAAAAAAAAAGATTGCACTTATTTCTTCAAATAACAAAAATATTAACAGAACTTATTTTCAATTGTGAAATATCCAGAATAATTATGAACTGAATAATCAAAATGAATTTTTGATTATTTTTTTAGCATTTTTTGGAGTAGTATACACATCTAGTTTATTCATAAATATTTTTTCTTTCTGCAAAAAATCCTTTCAAGGAATACACTGGTAACTAGTGCCAAAAGAAATTTTCTTATAAATTGTACTATGGAATAAGTTTACTAATTAGCCATGGAATCCGTTTTATTTGAACGGTTGCACACAAGATAAGGGGAATGCTTTTCCCAATCGGTTGGGTTTGCAATGATGCATGTAACAGGAATTTTTCTGCTTTGGCCAGCTGCATACTAAATCTTTCTACTGATTTGGCAAAAGCTGAATATCAGAAAAATACTAAAGCAAAACTGAATATTCAATGCATCCCTAGAAAATATATAGCTATGAATATCTCATTCCAAATATAATCAGATGACCTGGAATCCTGCACTACATGTGAAGACAAATGTGCTGTATAAATGAAGTGTACTATGATAACTGGATTTTCTTGATTGGTTATAACACTAAAGACCACAGCACTAAGGTTGCAGATCTACTGGTGTTTGCAAGATCTGAAGGAGGGAAAAAAATAAATAAATTCTATTTAAATTTGCTACAAGGGGTGAGTAATTACTCAGATGATTTCTGCAGTCCTGTATCATATACTAAAGATCACTATGTTACAAAAATGCCACTGTGGGAAGGGAGGGGAGAAGCAATTTTGCTTTCCAAACTGTTAAAATTGTCATAACTGTAATAACTGGGTTTCCTTGGTTATAACCACAGCAATAAAGCTACAGCTTTATCAGTGTTTGCAAGATAAATATTAACTCCTAAGAATGACCTTCCCTCTTCTTCCTGTCATGGATTTTAGGTCAAGTGGCCTGTTCCAGTTTTCATGCCATTGCTTTCTTGGTTCTTCCAATTCTTCTTTCCCCCCCATTTATTTTATATCTGATTAGTATTTTTGGCAGTCTGCTATTGTTAATTCGATTTAGATTTAGAAAGAATGTGAATATAAAACCAGTTAGCCACTGTTTATATTTACTTATATAGTGACTAACTGGTTTTATATTCTGGGATTGTAAAATTTCTTCATTTGTTTTATGGTCCCACTTGGTATTATCCAGCTGTTTTTCTGAGAAATTTCATTTCTGCTGTCTGAATCCGTGTTTCATTCCTCTTTTTTTTATGTTTCACTTCCATGTAATAAAGTTGGTTTAGACAAAATGTTATATAATCTGATTCTAGTGTGTTTTTGTACCAAGGATGGCTTAAATATATCATTTATTATACCATTTACTTTAACAAAATATGCCCTTCCAAAAGGTTGCAAAACAGTGAGTGTTTCCAGCTATTAATAAATACTTACAGTTAATCAACAGACATTAATTATCATAGGTGTACAATATGAATATGCATCTAATTCTAATATAAAGGAGAACAAAGAAATTTCGACAGTGCAAATTAGCTATTAAAATTTAATTAAAATTGTGCTCGCAAACGAGATAAATTAAAACAAACTTTCCACATTAATATACTAACTAGTTTCTTCAGATCCACCAAGAGGCAACAATGCTCCACCATTCAGTACTTCTTTTGGATTTGTTGTAACCTAATTAAAACAAGTGATTTACTGATGCATTATATCAAGATAAAGATATTCTTTTTCAGAGAAAATAAATAACAACCGTTCTATTTCTTAGCTTCAGTGGGAGAGAGAGAGAGTCCATTTGTTAATTTTAGATCTTCTTTTATATATATTCCATCTTTTTTTAAATATTTATATAGTATATTATCTATTTAGTCTACCGGCTGTGCCTTTGTTAATAATTATACTATATACTTATGAGGTGATTTATTATATAAATCTCTTTTACTAACAATTATTTTTATTTTGACTCCGAGTGTCCCTATATGTTATTGTATTGCACAAAAGTTCACTCCAATTGGTGCAATGACTTTAACTCTCTCTTTCAGAATCCAACTAATCATTGACTCAAAACCAAGTACAAAATAAACACATTTAATAAAACTAAAACAATATATATACACTTCTAGCAATAATACATAACTATAACTACAGATTATATGGATCCAAGGCATTATGTAAAAATATAAACTTACTCTTAAGACTAAACACTTTTTCTTTCACAATCACAAAAAAAATGTTCATAGTCTTTTTCTCTTTCTGTTAAGGCTCTTTTCCAGAAGTTATACGGCTCTGTACTTCATTTTCAGGATCCTTTTCATCAATCAATGTAACACACATAAAAGTCTTCTTGACTAAATCTTGTTTCATTTTAGTAGCAATACTCATCAGATCAGGCATCCTTAATACCTATAAATCTTCTTAATCAATATATTTTCTAAACATTCACTTTCAGGCATCCTTAATACTTATAGAACTTCCTTATCAATATTTTCTCTAAGAAAAACATTCACTTTAGAATGTAAGCAACAAGTTCTTCTTTCATTCACAATACTAAATGACAGTCTTAACTTTTTCCACTTATAAAAACTTACAGTTTCAAGATTTCCTTTTATTCATTACTTATTCCTCCTTGAAACCTATTATTTCCACTATTCCTTTTTCGGAATACACTATAAAATTTCTTCCGACTGCCACACACAAAAAAATCAAGTTCCTTCCAACTTGAATATTTACCGGCCAGTGTTCTAAAAACTTCCGAACACTCTCTTGTTTACAACCGTTACTTGGATACGCAACGCTTTCCTTGTCAGCTGTCAATCACACATCAAATCCTCTCCGGGAGCATGCGCACTCCACAAATGTCAGAAACTACGCACTGCAAATAAAATGGCTGACTCGCTGTATCCATTAGCGCTAAGAGAAAGTCTTTCACAAAATACAAAATTCAACATTTTTAAACCACAACAAACTTTCTTATAAGTAACACAAATATTCAGTTTACTAAGTACATAAATTTTTTTTTTACTTCTAATATAATATAATATTTTCATAACGAGCACATCACAAGTGCAGACACTGCGTGTATGAAAACAAAACTAACAAGCATAATTAATACGTAAAAATATTCAGAATTTTTAATATGATTATTTTTACATCAGTTTCATTTTTCTGTGAAAAAAATTAAAAAAAAAAAATTTTTTTAAATATTTAACCTACATCTAAATAAACTTTTAATGTTTATTTCTAGATCTTAAAATATAACGTGATTCTTGCTGATCATTATGTATACCTTCTGAATCACTAGTTTCAGAATCATCTGACGCTAGAGATAATTCTGAATTTTCTTCTTCCAAATTAGTATACTTACAAATTTCATTTTTATACCTTTCAAATATTTCATTTAAACTACTTGAATTATGTCCTAAATCTACAGAATCATCACTATCAGAATCAATTTCTACAGGTTTTTGAGATTCTACAAGTTTCTGGGATTCCTTATCCTTACTAACTAAATTTGAGGTATCTTTAACTTCCCTTTTCTTATTTAATCCTATATTTATCAACCTATGAAATTCCGCTATACTTTCATCAATGTTAGAGTTAATTTGATTATCATTATTCCTACATTGTACATCATCTGAAACATATGTCTTGGGAGTTCTAAATTTTCTTGTATTATGGTTCATTTTACCAAAATTTAATTTTTTCTTTTGCTGCATATTTGAATTATGAGTATTAAATCTATTCCCTTTCCTATCATTTAACCTTGAATAAGATTCACAATTAGTATTAGGAAAACTACATTCATCCTTCAATATTTTATTCATATTGTCACCTAAAATAACTAAATTTTTATTTCCCAAAAAGTACCTTTTTAATCTATCAGAGTGTACATTTAAAATTTTACTAGGATTATTGACATCTTGAATCCTAAAATTCACAGGAGAAAAATTGTCTAAAATTCGAAATGGACCTAAGGCTTTCCTTCCTAATTTCCCAACTCTTTTAATACTAGATTTATCATCTAACAATACTAAATCACCTGGTACAAAAGACTTATACTTTCTAAAACGATTTATATACTGTCTAGTTTTCTGAGCACTTAATTTACTTATTTCACCTACTAGTCTATGAGTAGTGGAAAACTTATCTACTACTAATTCTAAATATTCATTTATATCACTGTATCCTGTATTAGGAATAACTGAAACAAGTTCATTAGGAAAAATTGGATCAAAACCATATAAAGCAAAAGATGGTTTTTCCTTGATAGCAGAATGAAAAGCAGATCTACATGCAAATAATGTTTGAGAAATATGTGTATCCCAATCATTCATTTTAGTGTTTGCCAAATTTGAAAGTATTTGCTTTATGTTTCTATTCAGTCTTTCACACATACCATTACACTTCAGATGATAAGGTGTTGTAAAAATCTTCTTAACATTAAGTAATTTACATAACTGTAACAATAGTTCAGATGCGAAATTTGCTCCTTGATCTGAAAGTAAGGTCTGAGGAGTTCCATATCTACAAACTATCATATTCAAAAACTTTCTTGCAATAGTTTTTGCAGATTGGTCTTTCATTGATACTGCTTCAGGAAATCTAGTTAGCATGTCTAATTACTAGAATATACCTATTTCCTTTTTTAGTAATTGGTAGTGGACCTACTACATCAATAGCAACAGCTTGAAATGGTCTAACTGGAATTGGAAATGGTTGTAAAGGAGCTTTTCCTCTAAGAGGGGATCTTATTTGGCACTTATGGCATGATTTGACATACGTGAGTATATCACTCTTCATACCTTTCCAGATGTAACGATCCTTTATTCTTTCCAAAGTTCTAGAAAACCCTTGGTGTCCTGCTAAGTCAGAATCATGGAAAGTATACATAATCCAAGGAATCATTTCAGTTGGTGCCAATATTTTCACCTTCAACTTTCCATCTTCCATTTGTCTAGATAAGAGTAACCCATCTTTATCTAAATACAAGTTTTCCAGATTCAAAAATGTATCTAGCTGAGTTTTACCTTTCAATACTGCTTCATAAATAGTTTTTAGTATGGGATCATCCTTCTGAGCTTGGACAATCTTATCCTTTTCCCAAATTTGTGAACTAGGATCCTTATTCTTTAGAGTCTCAATATTAAATACTTGATCATTATCATTAGTATCTAGAAAAACTTCAGGAGACTGCTCTAATTTTCCACTGTCACCTGATTTCCTATCCAAACAGCATTCTATTCCACACAATGATACTGTATTATCAACAAAATTACACACAAACCCATGACGTTTCAGAAAATCAATTCCAAATATTATTTGTACATTTGGATTTGAAGATTCTGGAAGAACAATTAATGGATGAGAAACTTTCAATGGAAAACAAGGAATTGAAATAAAGACATTGATTTGCTTATAAGCTGAAATTTCAGATTCAAATATTCCTTTTAATTTAATTGGATTGCTTAAAACTGAAATATCATTTGGAATTAGAGATTTAATTTTGTTAAATAAGCTATAAGAAACGAGTGAAATATGTGCACCTGTGTCAAGTAAGATTTCACAAGGTACATCTTCAATAAATCCTTGTAAAACTGTCAAAGGATTACTTTCATTAGCATAAGGAGCTAATGCTACATCAAACTTTCTTTTATGGTTAGAGCTGTCTTTGGCTTTACCCATGTTTAGTGAATAGTTTGACATTTCTGTCCTTGGCAGTATGATATTGGAATAATAACTAATTCCAGATTTACTTTTATTCTCTGATTTCTTATTTTGAAAACAAGATCTATCTCTAACATAACAATCTTTAGCAAAATGACCCTGTTTATTACATCTAAAACATTTTGGAATGTATCTTCTATGAGATGCTTTATTCCTGTTAACGTCATCAGATTTACAAGAAAAAGATTGATGTAAGATTTTTGGATATTGTTAAATCCGACATCATCTTAAACAGAAGTTCCTGTCCTTGTACTATGGGTCTCTGTTGTCTTTCTATTTCTTCACTCAGAAATGTTTTCAGTTCCTCATATTTTTCCAAATCATGTAACTTTACCCTGGAATCAGATTCTGGAATATCTTTAGTAAAATTCACAGAAGTTTCCTTAGACTTTTTCCTTTTATTTGCAACTTTACCCTTTTGAAGCTTTTCTTCTCTCATTTTATCTGTACCCACAATGCTAGGAGAATGAGTTTGATTATACTGAAAGGAATTTACTTGCTTATTGCTTGAGGAATGAAAAATATCTCTAAATCTTTCTTCCTTTTCTTTAACAAGTTCAAAACATAGTTCAAGATTTCTAACTTTTTTCTTATATGCTGTTTCTTTTAAATTATCCTTAAGGCCAAGCCTAAATTGATTAAAGAGCAACCATTCTAAAGAAGATTTCTCTTCAGATGAAATATTAAATCCATGAGCAATGCTCCACAATCTATAATAATATTCAGAAACAGATTCCTTATTACCTTGGATACACTGTTGAATCTTCCAAATGTTAGGCCCTAATTCTCTTACATTTGAAAATTCAGATATTAGCAAACTTTTAAAGGTTGCATAATTGTCAGTATCTCTTAGTAAAGGAGATGTGTTTAAGAATATTTTGGCTTTTCCCAACAATTTATTACGAAGTATAATTAACAAGTGAAAATCTGACCAATTTCCTAAATCTTTAATTTTTTCTGCATACCTAAAAAATGTTTCTATGCTTTCACTACTATCACCTGAGAAAGAAGGTATTACTAAGGTTGGATTTATTAACCTAAAAAATTCTTCATCATTAACTGAAGGAAACTTACTACTAATATTACTATTTTCTGTAGCCATTTTTTTTTTTTTTTTTTTTTTATTTGAGTCAAGATTTACCTTTTGGATTCTAAAATAGTTTAGTAATTACCAATCCTGTCGTCGACTGCGCCATTGTTAATTTTTTTTATACTATTTTATATTATATTCCCTCTTTTTTTTATATATATATATATTATTAACTATTTAATCTACCGGCTGTGCCTTTGTTAATAATTATGCTATATACTTATGAGGTGATTTATTATATAAATCTCTTTTACTAACAATTATTTTTATTTTGACTCCGAGTGTCCCTATATGTTATTGTATTGCACAAAAGTTCACTTCAATTGGTGCAATGACTTTAACTCTCTCTTTCAGAATCCAACTAATCTTCTTCTTCTTCTTCTTCTGCAGCTTCTCCCACTTAAGTGGGGTCACTGTTTGTTATGAGTCTCCTCCACACTTTCCTGTCTTGGGCTGTCACCACATCCAAGTTCTTCATCTTCAAGTCCTCTTCTACCAGCTCCCTCCATCTCTTCTTTGGCCGCCCACGCTTCCGCCTTCCTTGCACATCCATCTGCATGACCCTTCTTCCCACATATTCGTCCTCCCTCCTCATCACATGACCAAACCATCTCAACCTTGCCTCCTGTATTTTCGCTCCTAAGTTCGTAACTTTCACTGTTCCCCTGACATAGTCATTTCTCAGATGATCCTTTCTGGTCACACCGCACATCCACCTAAGCATTCTCATCTCTGCTACTTCCATCCTGCTGATGTTATTTTTCCTCAGGGCCACAGTTTCTATAGCATATGTCATAGCTGGCCTCACTACTGTCCTATAAATTTTGCCTTTCAGATTGATCGGCACCCTCTTATCACATAACACTCCAGCCATCTCCCTCCAGTTCCTCCAACCTGCTTGTATCCTGCATCCCACTTCCTTCTCACCTCCTCCATCTTCTTCCACTGTCGAACCTAAGTATCTAAAGTCTCTCACCTTCCTGATGACATTTCCTTCCAGCTCCAGGTCTGTCTCCTGGCCACCGCCCACTGCGCAACACATACACTCTGTCTTACTTCTGCTCAGTCTCATACCTCTCTCTTCCAGTACTTTCCTCCATCTTTCCAGTTTAGTTTCCGCTTCTTCTCTTGAATCTACACACAGCAAGATGTCATCTGCATACAACATTGTCCAAGGTGCATCTTCTCTCACCTCCTCTGTTACCACCTCCATTACAATATTAAACAGAAACGGACTTAATGCTGACCCTTGATGCAAGCCAACTGTTACTTGAAAACTTTCTGTCTGTCCCAAACAGGTCCGAACACTTGTCTTCACATTTCTGTACATTTCCTGCACCAACCTGACATATTTCTCCGGCACCTTCTTCTCCCTCAGACACCTCCAGACTTCTTGCCTTGGCACTCTATCGTATGCTTTCTCCAGATCAATAAATACCAGATGTAGCTCCCTTTGTTTCTCTCGATATTTTTCCATCATCTGTCGTAACCCAAAGATAGCATCTGTTGTTGATCTACCAGGCATGAAGCCAAATTGTTCCTTTGCAATCTCCACCTCCTCCCTCAATCTACCATCAAGAACCCTTTCTAGGATCTTCATTGTGTGGGACATCAACTTTATTCCTCTGTAATTTTTACAGTCTTGTGCATCCCCTTTACCCTTGTAGATGGGAACAAGAGTACTCTCCCTCCATTCCTCGGGTATATTTTCCTGTTGGCAAACTTTCATGAACAGGTCCCACAGCAGGTCAATTCCCTCTTCCCCCAGTGCCTTCCATGCCTCCACTGGAATTCTGTTGGGGCCCACCGCTTTTCCATTCCTCATCCTCTTCATGGCCTCCGTCACTTCCATTCTACTGATGTTCTGCACCATCCCCTCAGAAGGCTGCCCATCTCCTCTGTGAGTCCTTGCATTTTCCTCATTCAGAAGTCCCTCAAAGTATATTTTTCATCTGTTTCTTATGTCCACATCCCTCCATAATACTCTTCCTTCAGCATCTTTGATCTGCCTCACATGTAAGATGTCCTTAGCTGCTTTATTTCTACATTTCGCTAGTTGGTAAATTTTTCTCTGTCCTTCCTTTGTTTCTAATTGATCATACAGATCTTGATATGCCATGGCCTTCGCCTGTGCCACAACTCTCTTGGCTTCTTGCTTTCTCTCTTTGTACACCTCTCTGTCCTCTTCCACTCGTGACTCATCCCACTTCTGCTTTGCCTTCCTCTTAGCTGTCACTGCCACTTGTACATCATTATTCCACCACCAACCCTCCTTCTGCTCTCTAATCTTTCCAGATGTCTCACCAAGCACCTCGATTGCACAGCTCAGGATTACTTTTGAATTATGTTTCCACCAATCTTGTACACTTTCCAGTCCATCCGAAATCCTCTCTAACACTCTCTCCCTAAAACGATTCCTCACACTCTCTTCTTTTAAGCGAAACCACTTAATTGTCTTCATCCCATGGCAACCAGAAGTTCTTATCTTCGATCTTAATTTAAAGTCTGCGCACAGCAGTCGGTGTTGTTGTGCTACTTGATCTGTTGGAATTACCTTACAATTTGTCACAACCTTAAGATGTGACATTGACTCAAAACCAAGTACAAAATAAACACATTTAATAAAACTAAAACAATATATATACACTTCTAGCAATAATACATAACTATAACTACAGATTATATGGATCCAAGGCATTATTTAAAAATATAAACTTACTCTTAAGACTAAACACTTTTTCTTTCACAATCACAAAAAAAATGTTCATAGTCTTTTTCTCTTTCTGTTAAGGCTCTTTTCCAGAAGTTATACGGCTCTGTACTTCATTTTCAGGATCCTTTTCATCAATCAATGTGACACACATAAAAGTCTTCTTGACTAAATCTCGTTTCCTTTTAGTAGCAATACTCATCAGATCAGGCATCCTTAATACCTATAAATCTTCTTAATCAATATATTTTCTAAACATTCACTTTCAGGCATCCTTAATACTTATAGAACTTCCTTATCAATATTTTCTCTGAGAAAAACATTCACTTTAGAATGTAAGCAACAAGTTCTTCTTTCATTCACAATACTAAATGACAGTCTTAACTTTTTCCACTTAAAAAAACTTACAGTTTCAAGATTCCCTTTTATTCATTACTTATTACTCCTTGAAACCTATTATTTCCACTATTCCTTTTTCGGAATATACTATAAAATTTCTTCCGACTGCCACACACAAAAAAATCAAGTTCCTTCCAACTTGAATATTTACCGGCCAGTGTTCTAAAAACTTCCGAACGCTCTCTTGTTTACAACCGTTACTTGGATACGCAACGCTTTACTTGTCAGCTGTCAATCACACATCAAATCCTCTCCGGGAGCATGCGCACTCCACAAATGTCAGAAACTACGCACTGCAAATAAAATGGCTGACTCGCTGTATCCATTAGCGCTAAGAGAAAGTCTTTCACAAAATTCAACATTTTTAAACCACAACAAACTTTCTTATAAGTAACACAAATATTCAGTTTAGTAAGTACATAAAAAATTTTTTTACTTCTTTACATGTTACTTCTAATATAATATTTTCATAACGAGCACATCACAAGTGCAGACACTGCGTGTATGAAAACAAAACTAACAAGCATAATTAATACGTAAAAATATTCAGAATTTTTAATATGATTATTTTTACACATTCATCACTAAAGTTTAATAGTGTTCTTCTGACACTATTAAACAGCAGATGAACAGAATGGCTATACAAGATCTATCATCAAAGAGTACAGAATGCGTGCAACTGAAAGGACAAGGTGTATTTTATAATTTCCAACTGAGTGCAAAGTAACTCTCAATAACTCTTTTCCCCTTCACACACACAAACATGCAGTGTGTTATTTTAACACACTGTTATTTTTTTATATATAAACATCTTTCAAAAGAAAAGTCTTTACAAGGTTGCATGCCAGGCAAAGTAAAATTTTTAATGAATACTACAGCAGCACATTTATTCATATTCTTGTTTTATCTAATTTAACACTAATAAGTTGCCAACATTATCTTGTCAATTAAAAAATATACTGATATGTAAATAATCAAGCTCTAAATAGTTCCTTCTAGCACAATTGGAAGGACGATGGTATGTTGCACCTTTCGATTGGAAAAGGCCTAAGTTCAATTCTCATCATGACGAGAGAAATCTTGATATGGGAATTTTTCAACTGAAGGTGAGTTAGCCGATCTCATATGGAAGTAGAAGGGTTCTCACCAAGTGGTTGATGAGAGAAAGGTAGTATATACTACTTAATTTAATTAATTTATTTTTTTAGAAAAATACACATCTCTCCAAAGAAATTAAAATCTAAGTATATAGTTCAATGGTGCTCCCCACAGTACTTTATGGTGCATACACTTCAGTTATCAAACAAAAGGAAGAATAAAGATTGACAGGCTTTGAAAACAAGTGTTTGAGAAAAATAAATAAAATATCATAGACTGAAATGAAAACCAGTCAGGTGATCAGAGAAAAATAACACTACTATATTTCAATAATAACAAGAATCAGAGAAAAACAGTTACAGTAGTAGGGATATGTGTACAGAATGCCGAACTAACAGGCTTCTTAAATTCTCCAAAATGGAACAGTAGAAAGTAAGAAACCACAAGGAAGACCTAGAAAAAAATGGATAGAAAACACAAAGAGTATATGTGGTCCAAACTCTGACAGAAGTTTAAATAACCTGGCTGCTGGAGTGGAAGGTTATTGTTCATGGTAGTCTCAACCAACCTAAGCAGATGAGGAAGATAATGATGATTTTTCAGGGTGCCCCGTTTATCGATTTACAGCATAAGATCATGTTGGAGGCTTAATGGATTTTTTACAACACTCAAAAAGGATTAAAATAGAATTTAATACTTTCTATATTTCGCCCTAGTCACTAAGACATCTATGGGGATTACAACAACAACTAATGTAACATGTACACAAATATCATACAATACTAAGCCCAACCACGTGGGTGACACTAAAGTCCTATCTAGGTGGAGTGCCCTCTAAGGGCAGTAGTAGTAGGGGGCCTGAAATGTAAGGTGGGACCTCTGGTGATGAGTGTTTCCCAAATCTTCGGAAGCTTAATGCAACCATATTTATTAAGATTTGGTTGGTTTCTGAGAGCTGCTGCTGCTTCTAAGAAAAGAGAATCTTCTGAGAAATATAACAACCTGACTAAAGACAAACCACAACCACAAATTCAACTGCTCCAAACAGTAGTAAACCTCTCTTCCAAAAAGCTCAAAGACGATGCCGTCAGCGCCCTTTGCCTCGGCCGTAATTTTGCCGTCGCTCCGAAGGAAGTGCTGGTGCTGTATGGTTAATATCGAACGGGGGATTGGCCGCTTACCGTCGGAGATAGCCAACAACATCAGACTTGATGTAGCCAACATCCTCGCTCATTCTTCGCCTCCAAAAAGTAATTTATCGTACGCCCAATGCACGGCTCTCCTGAAACTACGGAAAGAAAAAAGTATCGTCATCACCAGAGCGATAAGGGTAATGCCACAGTCATTCTTAATACCAGTGAATACAATTGTAAAATGAATATTACCCTCCGCGATCGCACTACCTACATCCCGCTAGAACACGACCCCACAAAAACACAAGTTAAGAAATTAAAAATCTTACTTAAAAAAGTATCTTCCTGGCCCCCTGACATCACGAAAAAAATTAAACCTTTCCGCTCCCGTCCCCCACGAATATACGGTTTACCAAAAATCCACAAACCCAATTTCCCACTCAGGCCTATAGTAGATGCCACCAATGCACCTTGCTACAGACTGTCTAAACAGTTGGCCAACTGTCTGACCCCCCCCCCCTCACTGGAAGGTCCACTTCCTATATAAAAAACTCAACCCACTTTAAAGCCCTCACAGAAAATTTAATCTTGAATAATGCAGACATATTGGTAAACTTTGATATCTCCTCTTTGTTTACCAATATTTCCTTAACTGATACCTTATCTCTTAGAAAACGTTTTTCCTTCTGACATCTTAGATCTCTTTTCCTTTGCCATTAACTCTGGGTATTTCTCTTGGAAGAACAAAATCTACAAGCAAATAGAGGGAACTGCCATTGGTTCCCCCCCTTGCCAATTTCTATATGGAAGATTTCGAAAAACAAGCCATAGACTCAGCCCCACACAAATCTTCAATCTGGTTAAGATATGTAGATGATGTGTTCTCTATTTGGCCTCATGGCCCAGACACGTTAGACTCCTTCCTCAGTCATCTCAATAGCCTACATCCAAGAATCCAGTTTACTATGGAAAAGGAAAAGAACAATTGTTTACCCTTCCTAGACACCTTAGTCACACGCCTGCCTAATGATACACTTGCCTTCACTATATACAGAAAACCCACACACACAGGCAGATACATTCACAAACTCTCCCACCACCACCCCTCTCAATAATATGGCATTATTAAAACTCTTACCAAGAGAGCCCACAATCTTTGTTCCAGTGGAACCGCCCTCACTACTGAGCTTAACCACATACACAGCACTTTCCTCTCCAATGGTTACAGCGATCACAGTATCAAAAAAATAATCAGTTCCAGTTCCTCCCCCATTCCCCGTCCTTCTCGTCAACAAGATTTTAAAAATGCCATCACCATACCCTACATCCATGGCACATCCGAAAATATAGCCAACTTTCTAAAAAAGTACAACCTACACACAGCATATAAGCCCCACCGCAAACTTGCTACCCTTATCCGTTCTACAAAAGATAAGCTCCCTCCTCTCTCTCTGCCTGGAGTTTACAAAGTACCCTGTTCCCGTAAGCTGGCGTACTTTGGACAGACAGGCAGATCAGCATCCATCTGCCTGGAGGAACACAAGTCTTACATCTGCAAACACAACTATGGTCATTCAGGCTTGGCTAACCATGCTTTGGACACCACCCACAGGGTATCATGGAAGGAAACCACCATGCTCTGCCACAGCAATTTCAAGAAAGAGAGACTTTTCTTAGAAGCAGCAGCTCTCAGAAACCAACCAAATCTTAATAAATATGTTTGCATTAAGCTTCCGAAGATTTGGGAAACACTCATCACCAGAGGTCCCACTTTACATTCCAGGCCACCTACAACCGCCCTTAGAGGGCACTCCACCTAGATAGGACTTTAGTGTCACCCACGTGGTTGGACTTAGTATTGTATGATATTTGTATGCATGTTACATTAGTTGTTGCTGTAATCCCCGTAGGTGTCCTAGTGACTAGGACGAAATATAAGAAGTATTAAATTCTATTTTAATCCTTTTTGAGTATTGTAAAAAATCCATTAAGCCTCCAACATGATGTCCTCACAGCACTTAAGCCTCTACACACGAATTACAGCATAAGAGTTTAGATGTAAGGTTAGTGAATTGGAGTAGGGACTGAATATCCCCCTTCAGTGGACTGAAGGGGGATATTCAGTTGTTTGCAGATGATGTGAAGCTGGGGAAGGGTTATTAGTAATAGTGCCGATGTGAAGGCACTTCAGGAGGATTTGAAAAGCTGCCTTAGATGGATTCCAAGTTTATGATCCATCGATGGAAGGATGCATACTCTGTTGGTGGAACTGTATGTAGAGGAGGAAAGGGACGTTGGTATGGTGATTAATAGAAAAACGTCACATTTAGGGGACATATTGCAAAGGTAGTTAAAGATGTTAAAGTTTTTCCACTTGGTTATACTATAAATTAAAGATGCACACACAGACAAAGAAATTAGCGCACCTGGAAGAAAACATGGTAAAACGGCAAAAACTAAGCAAACAGCTAGAGTGTGGAGTGGTATCCAAATAATCCAAGTTTGGTGCAATTGCGCATGCCCACACACCCTGCGGTGGCGCTGCAAGCACGAACCAGCAGCCTAATAAAGCCAGCGTGTAGTCAATAGCTGATTAAAGCGAAAAGCACCTGCTGATGCAAGCTAGAGTACAGAGTGACAATAATGCCAGGTAGATGCCAGAGACGTCGATTTAAGCAACTTACGGACTTTGACAGAGGCATGATAATCAGCCTGAAAACTGAAGGGTGGTCGGCGCACCGTATAGGCGTGCACATGAACCGTTCTGACCATACCATCCAACAGTGTTGGGAGCTGTGGATACATTCCGGCACTGCCACACAGCAGAGCGGCACCAGTCGGATCAAGAGGACCAATGCTAGAGAGGATCGACGGATCATGCAGCAAGCATGGAGGGATCCCACGGTGACCTGGTCCACTATACAGGCAGATGTAGGGGCTCCTGTGTGCCTACAAACCATTTCCCGATGATTTGCAGAGGCGAATGTACGATCCCAGTGCCCCTTACATGTGCTCCCAATTAACACAGCAACATCGCTAACTCCATTTGCAGTGGTGCCAGGCAGAGCAACGTGCAACGCCACAGACTGGCGACGTGTGGTCTTCAGCGATGAGTGCCAGTTCGTCTTGGGGACAGATGATCATCGTGTCCAGATGGGGAGGATCTCTGGTCAAGGACACAATCCCGACCTGGCTATTGAGTGCCACACCTCATGTACTGTAGGCATTATGGTTTTGGGAGCCATAGCCTACAATAGCCGATCACCTCTCATAGTGGTACGTGGCGCATTGACGGGGCAGCAGTATGTGGACAACATCCTATGGCCCCACGTTCTCCCATTCCTGGCTGGGATACCAGGAGCACTATACCAGAAGGATAATGCCCGTTCACACACAGCTCAGGTTGCCTAGGCCTGCCTACGTCATGTACAGACATTTCCAGGGCCTGCCTGCTCTCCAGACTTGTCCCTATTGAGCATGTTTGGGAGCAGCTGAAACGCCACCTCCCACCATGCTGCAATATCCAGGATTTGGAGCACAGCGTCCAACACGTGTGGGCCAGTCTGCCGCAGGACAACATCAGGCGTCTATTCGCCACCGTGCCGGACCGTATTGCAGTATGTAAAGCCACAAGAGGCAGTGCAACGCACTATCGATGATGACTGGATTGCGTACCACAGATCCCTTTGTAATTGTCCTTCAGTTCTGTTTTTGCCATCATGTGCATCACTCACCTGTATCATTACACCAATAAAATTTCAGTTGAATTCTATGCTTCCTTCTTGGTGTGCTAATTTCTTTGTCCGTGTGTGTATATTCTTGGTTTCATCCTTTATTCAAATGTAAGCAAACAAACTCTGCACATAAAGTCACTTCACGACTAGCCTCTATATAGAAGTATCCCAATCGTGAAGTGACTTCACGCACAAAGTTTCTTTGCTTACATCTGGATAAAGGATGAAACCAAGAATATAATTTCTTGGCATCTTTAATTTATAGTATAGCTAAGTAGAAAAACTTTTAACATCTATCACTAATTCAAAATATTTTAGTAATAAGGTGTGACAGCTTTTGGCTACTTCTATATGGAAATATATATTCAGGATTACTCCAACCTTGGTATCCCTTCTAGGTCTGGCTCCCACTGATGAGACTTCAATAAAGGTTGAAACCAGTCTGAGTAGTGGCCCTTCCCATAATGCATAGTATTATACATGTCCATATGCTTTGCATTATGGGATACTAAGGCAACTGATGTGAAGTCATTAGTCTCTATATACAAGTAGCCCAGTTGTGAAATGACTTCACGTGCAAACTTTGTTTGCTTACAGTTGAATAAAGGATGAAACCAAGACTATAATTTCTTTGAATCTTTAATTGAAAGGTAGTGAAAGTTTACTGCAATACTGAGAAGGAAACTACCAGCAGAAATAGAAGAGCAGTGATTCCATTGTATAAAGCTCTGATCACACCACATCCGGATTACTGCGCTAAGATTTGGTCAATGGGGATAAATTAACTTTGGAAAGAGTGCAGAGGCAGATGACGAAAACGATATCAGGTAGAATGTTAGTTATAAGGATAGGCAGAGGGCATGTGGGCTACAAAGTTTTTTAGATAGGAGGAGGAAAGGTAATATGACTGAAACATTTAAACTGTTGAGAGGTAAATACAGGGTTGACATTTAGGAGATTTTCTGTATGGTAGAACAAGGGAGGAAAGGAACAAAGACAATGGGACCCTCCCTGGAAGTTACAAATGGAAGTGGTGGTCAAGAAGGTGAGGAGTGGCTTT
This sequence comes from Typopeltis vanoorti, assembly GCF_054136105.1. NCBI lineage: Eukaryota > Metazoa > Arthropoda > Arachnida > Uropygi > Thelyphonidae > Typopeltis > Typopeltis vanoorti. The sequence continues at coordinate 81,100,289 of NC_143568.1, forward strand.
TTTGCATAGAGGATCATTGGACTGTAAAATGTGTTGCATGATTTGGTAGTGTGAGCACGAAAAGTGAATGAGTTTAAATGATAAACTTTGTATTGTTTACGATGGGCCCATCACATCCCCTCCATTTGGGGCACCTGTTCATGGTGGAGGGGACCTCCCAGTGATGGCACGAGCCCTTTTCATTCTTCCTCTTTTTCTTTGCTTTTCTTCAAGTATTCTTTGCTCTACTTCTCCTGAGTCTTTTTCACTATCTTTTTTTTTTTTTTCCAGACCTCCCCATCACTGGGATCCAACGGCCTTCAGCTGTGTTTGCCATGCAGTGCAACCCGTGGGACATCTGGAAAGGGGGATCCTGGTAGTCTTGCACTACTTTGGTCCCTGCTTTGGCAAGACGGGTGGTCCTGGATGGCCCAACCCAGGATCAATCGGCTAGTGGGCCTGCTGTGAGGGTCAAAAGCGTTGCAGTAAGTCTCTCACCCCATGGTCCAGAGTTGGGATCCTAGGGTTGCTGTAGTGCCGGTATAGTGTCCAGGGTAGCCCTGTGGTTCCACTTCTGAGTACAGTCATTGCTTGCTAGCCAGTGGGTGTCCATGTGTGACTCCATGGTGGATGGGGAACTCTGGTGCCGAATCAAATACTTCTGAGCATGAATCCTTCATCTTCATATGTTTCAGAGGCCCTAACAAAGTCCCAACCAAGTACTGATACCATGGATACAGCATATGGAAACAGAAGTAAGAAACAAAAGAAAAATGATGCTAACATAAATGTACCAACATTTTTAATCATTCATGCTACAGGTGAAAAACCAATAGGGAAAATGTCACCCTTCTTTATTCAAAAGGTTTAGGACTGGCAGGACCTCACAAAACTGTTAAGAAATTGTGTTCAGGTGATGTCCATGTGGAAACAATGTGTCAGCAACATTCCAAGAAACTACTGAGAGCAACAACAATGGGTGGAATAGAAATTACAGTAACACCTCATAAAACACTTAACTCCTGTAGAGGAGTGATATCAGAATGGGATTTCCTTGACGTTCCTGATGAGAGATATGTTCAGAACTTAAAGATCAAGGAGTGATAGGTGTGAGGCGCATCCTGATACGCAGGGATGGTCGCCTAATTCCAACCAAGAACGTCAGCCTTACTTTTGATACAACTAAGCCCTAACATCTGTAAAAGCAGGGTATCTCAGCTGTCCTGTTAGAATGTACATCCCTAACCCACTGAGATGCTTTAAATGCCAGAGATATGGACATGCCCAAACTGCCTGTTATGGTTCTACTACCTGTGCTCAATGTGGTAATAAAGAGCATGATAACAAATCTTGCTGTTCAAAAAAAGTTAAATGTGTCAACTGTCAGGGAGATCATCCAGCTTACGCTAATGCATGTCAGAAATGGAAGGATGAAAAAGAAATACAAAGAATGAAAACACAAAACATAACATACCAGGATGCAAAAAGAAAGCTAGCCACTATCACACCTGCTCTGAGATCCTGTTATGCTGAGAAGGTAACAATTAAGAAAGTGCCAGTAGAAACTCAAACTTGTATGTCTGTTTTCCACCAGCTGATAATTTCATCATACCTGCACCTTATAATCATAAGTACCTCTCTGTTGAGCACATCAATCACATGACATATTGCCTTACTCCAGAGACAACTCCAAAAATGATCACACTCGATGAAAACCCACTTGTCAAAAAAATTATGGCAAAGATATCACTTAAAGTAAACCACCAAATACTCCCACACAAAAAATGGATACTTCAGTACCCAGTGAAAGTAAACTAAACTTACCAACTGACCCTAACACATTAGACGTACTGAATACTCTACCAGAGGAAGAGATGGACACTCGCTGTCAATACTTCCCCCAAAACAATTGATAAATATAAATATGACAAAGGTAAGCCCTGAACCTCTTGAAAACCAGACAAGTCTATAAAACCAAAACAATAGGAAAATTTCTACAATGGAACTGTTGTGGATTTTGCCAGAATATCGATGATATCAAGATTCTGTCGCAGAAACACAAACCTTTCTGTTTCTGTCTACAGGAAATGCACTTAAGACCCAATAAGGAACCTACCTTTAGGAATATCACTGTTGTAAGCAAGAATAGAACTGTAGGTGGTCCTGCTCATGGAGGAGAGCAATCCTAGTGGGCAGTCATATTCCTTTCCATCAGGTTCAACTTAAAACTTTTCTGGAAGCAGTAGCGATTCACTTCTCCATGAGATTTCTTATTACAGTATGTTCAATTTATTTACCACCAAGTGCTGAATTAAATGAAATTGATCTTGATAACCTTATCTTGCAACTGCCTAAACCCATACTTCTGATGAGTGACTTTAATGGTCACAATACTCTATGGGATAGTGCCAACACTAATAGACAAGGTCAAATTATTGAAAGAATTCTTGATAATAATAACCTCTCCCTTTTAAATAATAAACTCCATACTTTCTTCCATATGCCTACCCGTTCATATTCTGCAATTGATCTTAAAATCTGCTCCCCCTTCCATTCTTCCACTGCTCACGTGGGACATTGAAGAGAACATATATGGAAGTGATGTCTTCACAGGAACCATGTTCACCCACACGGATACCTATATGGAAAATAGACCATGCTGACTGGAAGACTTTCACTCATTTTTCAAAATTTAATGCTAATGCCATCAGTCAAACATCTATAAATCAATGAAGCGGTAAAATATATAACAGAGTTCATTGTCCAGGCAGCAACAGCCTCCATCCCCAAAATATCATCTCAGTTTCCGCTCAATCCAAAGCCTTGGTGGAACCCAGAATGTCAGACAGCCAAAAAAAGATCAACATAGATCATGGGATATATTTCGTAGATATTCCATCTACGATATTCCATTACATCAAACCTTATAGGTTTCAAGCATGCTTGAGCCAAAGCATGCTATGTGAGGCATCAGAGTCAAAAACAATCATGAATCCAATTTACTACATCAATTAATCAAATGACCAGTCCAAAAATTGTATGGGATATAATCCAGAAAATGAAAGGCAGATATAGAACACACACTGTTTGTCCTGTTTGTCTACCTTAGACCATAATGGAAGTGTTATTGCTGATCCCAAAGCCATTGCAGACACTCTGGGAGAAAATTTTGCCAGAATCTCAGCAACAGCTTCATATCCTCCTGAATTTTTAATTCTGAAAGAACAGCAAGAGAAACAAAGGCTATATTTTTCTACCAATGTTCTTGAGCCATACAATCAGATATTTGTTAAGGAGGAACTAAAAAGAGCTCTCCTACTATCTCACCCTAGTGCAGTAGGGCCTAATGACATCCATTATGAAATGATAAAACATCTACCATCATCTTCTATGAATCTCCTTCTCTTACTATACAATAGAATACTTGCAGAGGAAGAGTTTCCAAATACTTGGCATAAGTCAATTGTCATTGCTATCCTAAAACCAGGAAAAGATCCAACACAAGTAAATAATTATCGACCCATTGCTCTGACCAGCTGTCTTTGTAAGATACTAGAGAAAATGGTTAATGGCAGACTTCTCTCGTATTTAGAAAGCAACGATCTTTATATTATTGTGTATACAAATTGTGTATAAACAATAATAATAATTGCCAATACACAATGTGGGTTCCATAGACATCAATCAACTTTAGATCATTTGGTTCATTTAGAAACTTGCATAAAAGATGTGCATTTCTGAAGCAAGCACACCTTGTTTCAGTTTTTTTTTTACATGGAAAAAGGTTATGACACAGCCTGGAGATATGGCATATTAAAAGACCTCTATAACCTGGGTCTTAAAGGACACCTTCCTGTATTTATTAAAAACTTTCTTTCCAGGCAAAATTTCCAAGTCAGAGTGGGAAATATGCTATCTCGATCATATCATCAAGAACAGGGTGTTCCCCAAGGCTCTGTCTTAAGTGTGACACCTTTTGCTGTTAAAATTAACTCAATCACCGAACAGCGTCACCCCCACTGTAGACAATGCTCTATATGTTGATGACCACAATTTACTGCCACTCCCATAACATGAGGTAATTGAAAGACAACTTCAGCAAGCACTTGATCATATTTCTCTGTGGGCTCTTAGTAATGGGTTTTTAGGTTTTCAATAGAAAAAAGTGTCAGTGTACACTTCTGTTGAAAATGCACTCTTCACCCAGATCCTGAATTAAGAATGGGACGCACTATTATTCCAGTAGCCAAGTTCTTGGGACTGATCTTTGACAGTAAACATACATTTCTAGCACACATTCGTCAACTAAGAGAAAAATGCAAGAGAGTGTTCAACCTTCATCGCACTCTATCCTCTGCTGAGTGAGGTACTGATAGAGCTTTATTGCTCCATCTTTATTGTGCATTTATACGTTCAAAGCTAAATTATGGGTCTCAAGTCTATGGTTCTGCAACACAGAGTAACCTGCAATGGTTGAATTCCATCTATCATCAGGGTATACGGATAGCTACTGGTGCCTTTCGCACATCACCCAGAGTCTTTATGTCGAAGCAAACGAACCAGCTCTATCACGTCGAAAGAAACAGTTGTCTCTTAATTATGCCCTAAAGATAAAGTCTCTCCCAGATCATTCTACATGGACTAGTCTCTTTTCTCTGCACTGGGAAGCTCAATACCACACACTTCAATAGTAAAAATCATGGCAGGAAACATTAACAAACAAATTATATGACATTAAACCTGATTTAAGCATTGGCATCCTAGTCAACTAATAAAAGAGAAGAGAGGAAGTTGTTCTCATTAGGCTCTGCACAGTTCACAGTCATCTTACACATTCTTATTTACTGAGAGCTAATGACCCTCCCATGTGTGATACATCTCATAAAGTACTGGAAAACGAAGTGTGAAAAATGCAATACACATCTCACTATTTATCATATACTGGTAGAGTGCAAACACTCTGCACGAGAGAGAGGAATGAAATTTTTGCCTACCTGGCTAGACCATATACACTCAGGCAGATGCTGACAGACTGCATGATGTTTTTAATTTTTTACAAAGAATTAATTTATACAAACACATTTGACTGCAATTTTGTTTATATCTAAATACTGTATTGCTTCACTTAACTTTTGTATGTATATATTACAAAATATGTAATGTAATGTATATATGCAAGAGTTGAGTATTAATGTATATATTATTCATTAATTTAATTTCTGACCAATCATGTATTTCTGTAGCCTTGTGTTATCTTGTTGTAACTTTGTTAATATGTAAATACCGCACTGCTAAACTTAATCTTTTTGCATACATATTGTATAATAATTCCTCTTTAACTCTATGTATTACTGTAATAACATTTGTTGTAATCTTATTGTAGTAATCTTATATGTAGATACTGCATTCCTTGGCTTGGTGTTGTACATGCATTTCATTTATTAACTTGTATTGTTGTCTAATTATGTACTGCCTTAAATGCTGCAGTAATTTTGTTTGTATACAGATACTGCATCTGCGCGGTTAGCCTAGTGGCTTTGCACTTCACATCCATATGCCTGGGGAAGCAGTGTCCTAGGACACTGCTTCCCGTCGACGATGTGAGGAGCTTAAGGATCTTCCTCAGCCATAGCCAAGTTAGCCGGTCTTGGGTGTGGACAGCAGGGTTTTTTCCGCCAGTTTATCTGGGGTTTTTCATCCCGCAAGCAGGCAAACCGTACCCGTGAACACACAGGCTACAGTCATAAAAAAATACGCAAGGAAGGCAATGGGAAACCACCTTGCGTCATTATCTCCCTAGTAATCAGTTGCAACCCTCTCTAAGAGAGAAAGCCACAGGATCAGATCAGATAGATACTGCATTGCCCAGCTTAACTTTCTGCATACATATTATTTACTATTTATTTTTGACTAATTATGTATTGCTATAGGACACCTTGTATATTTGTGTAACCTTCTTGTAATTTTGTTTATATATAGATACCACACTGCCAAATTTTATTTTTATGCATGCATGTTGTATAATAATTCCTTTTTGCCTATTTATGTATGGCTGTAAAAACATCTGTTATAATTTTAACTATATGTAGATACTGCATTTCTTGGCTAGGTGTCTTGTACACACATTTTGTTTATTTAACTTATATTGTGACAATTTTTGTACTACCATAACCTTTAACCTTGTGTGTTGCTGTGCCCTCTGCAGCAATTCTGTTTCTATGTAGATGCTGCTTTGTGGAACCTAATTTTTGTACAGGCATACTGTTTACAATTTTCTTTAACTGACTTCACAGAAGTGCTGAATAATAATAAAGTCTTGCAATAAACTGCAATGTGATGAAAATGAAGAGTGGTAGCTGAGCAGAGTGCTATGGCTGAAAAAGTGGTTAAATACAAATATATAATTTATCATCATCATTATTATTGGCTCTCACAGGCACTTAACCATTCACAACCTTCCAAGTATCCTTGGATTTCGTAACTATAACTACAGGATAATGTAGTTAGCCCTATACCTACAAGTATTCTTCATTATAGAATCTTACATGTACCACAGTAAAAAAACTGATTTATTATACAGATCAGATTTTTTGTCTTGTGTATTGTAAGACATCATCAGTATATAACACTGATAGTGTTATATTAAGGAATATAAATAAAAGAAATAGTAGAGCACGTGTTTCATTGCATGTCTGGACAATTCATCGCAGGAAAATTGATTGCTGACAATTCATCGCAAGAAAATTCAACACAGAGACTATTCATCGTGGGAAAATTAATTATGGAGAAAATTAATTGCACAAAAATTCTTTGCAGATATATGTGAAAAAAAAAAAAGAAATATTTCCCATATAAGAAATATTTTTAAAAAATTTAAGAAATATTTTATATGTTATTTAATATTTCAATTATATTTAGCTTTCTGAAAATTTTTATTCCGTATAAAGTTATTAATATTCTTTCTTACTACAGACTCTGTAGATGGAATATCAATTATTACAGAACTGGGATAGGATGATTACGGAGAAAGAGCACCATATTTAAGAATATTTAGGGATAATAGTTATATCCAACTAATATTTATAGTTAACTATTTACATATTCCTATTAACTATTCCAACTATTAATAGTTAGAAGTTCTTAGAGAGAATAAAATATTTAAGAATAGTTAAGGAGAAAGGGCACAATATTGAAGAATATTTATTCTTCTAACCGTTCACTATTTTTCTGTTCTGTACATTTAGACATCCATCCAGGTGTGATATATTTCTTTATTATTATTATTATTATTATTATTTGCAACCTCCAGGGAGTCAAGGACTCATCGAGGGAGGCTGTAAATTACCCAACCCAGCTATCATACGTTCCATTAAATTCATTTACACTAGATGCACTCACTATCCTTAAGGACAAATTATTCCACTCATTCACTCACTGCTCTCTGGGAGAAAAATCTAGCTCTTACCCCTTTCTTGACTGAGAACAACCTTAACTCCCATGGATGCCCCCCCCCCCCCCCCCGTGTTCTCTCTTTGCCTTCCATATAATGAAAAATTTCATCATTTGAAATGTTATAACACCCATTCAAAAGTTTATAGACCTCTATCATATCAACCTCTCCTGTTAACCAGAGACTGCAATCCACATACTTGCAATCTGTCCTCATAATCTAAATCCCACAATCCAGATATAATCTTTGTAACTCTTCTTTGCACCCTTTCCACAGCTTCTTATCCCCCCCCCCTTGGAACCTGGGAGACCAAATCTGCACACAATAATCCAGGTGTGGTCTTATCAAAGCCTTATAAAGAGGCAAAATTACTTCCTTATCCTTACATGTCAAGATTCGTTTCATCATCAATTATCTCAGACGATAGCAATTATCGTCTGAGTTGTATTTGCAACTTTTGCTATATGACCTTTGAACTTTAAATTCTTATCCACCAATACACCAAGATCCCCTGCCTCTTCAGTTTATTGTAGCATAACCCCGCTGATATAATATACCGCTGGAACTCTAATCATGCTAAAGTGCATAACTTTACACTTACTAACATTAAAATGACAGCCATTTTCGTTTGCCCGGATTTCCAGTCCATTCAAATCATTTTGTAATTGCTGAATATCAGTAACATCCATGATTGCCCTGCCTATCTTTGCATCATCAACAAACAATTGCAAATCTGATGATAGACCCTGCTTGATGTCATTAATGTATAGATTGAACAATAATGGCCCAAGAACTGAACCCTGACATACACCACTGGTCACCTTAAATCTGGCAGATTCGCACCCACTGAATACCACTTTTTGATATCTGTCTGTCAACCATCCCCTGATCCAAGTCAATAGATTATATTCCAATCCCATATTCTCCAGTTTACACAACAGCCTACTGTGCGGTATCCTATAAAATGCCTTAGAAAAATCATACATTATCATAGTATATCCATTCCCTTTATCCAACTCGGCTGTAACATTGTTATAAAATATGAGCAAATTGCTAAAACATGACCTTCCTTTAGTAAACCTATGCTGTTCTCTGTAGAGTATAGAGTGCTTATCTACCCATTTCTGTATGTGAATTCTTACCAACTTCTCTAAAATCTTCACTACCACACCAGCGATACTAATAGGTCAGTAGTTAGACACATCAGTTTTTGCATCACCCTTGTGCAATGGAACTATCATACTTTCCTTCCATTTCTGTGTTATCATTCCTGAGCTGAGACTCAAGTTACACAAATGTGTGAAAGGCCTAACGAATTCAGCTGAACATTCCTTTAGCAAATGGGCTGATATTCCATCTGTCCTTATTGACAAATTCTTATCCAGGTTATGCAAGAGTTCTTCAACCTCATTTTCATGAACCTCTAACTCTTCATCCAACGTAGCAGTTGCACTGTGCACTATGCTGCATACACCTGGTTGATATATCTTAGCAAAGTGAGCACTCATTAACTGAACAATCTCCTTAGTTTCCGACACTTGGGTACCATCTGCATTCAAAAAAGTTATTCTTCCACATTCATTCTTTCTTTTGCTTGCAGCATAACAAATAAATTCTTTTGGATTGCCTTTATTTTACATGCCCAATTTCTTTTCATACTCCGTTTTAGCTTTCTCACAATACTCGTCACTTTTCTGGCCTGAGCTTTATATATTTCATAATACTCTTCTCACTCTTATTCTCATAATATTTTTTCCACATCATCTTATGATCGATTTAGACGAATACTATCTTTGGTCCCATGGTATCAGTTACTGAATGGAAAAAAATGTCAGTAATGCATGGTAATCTTTGAAAAAAGTGCTTAAATGAGGCGATATCTCAATGTATCCCTAGTATTTAAGAATAAATTGAGATATCGCCTCATGTAAGCACTTTTTTCAAAGATTCCCATGCATTGCTGACATTTTTTCCATTCAGTAACTGATACCATGGGACCAAAGATAGTATTCTTCTAAGTCGATCATAATTTCCAGCTTTGTAGTTCAGCATGTAGACTGTTTTAATCAGAGCTTCAATACAAGTAGATACTTCCCAAGAAAGAACAGCATGATCACTGTCACCAATTGGTGGTAAAACAGCCATATTCTTGACAGAGATCCCTTCTGATGCTATGAGCATATCCAACACTCTTTGACCTCGAGTTCCTTCTTTCACATGCTGCTTGAGAAAATTATCTCGCAACAATTCAATAAATTCCTGTTCTTTCTTATCATGAAATTTATCTTCTACCCAATCAATGTTTGGAAAATTAAAGTCACCCATAATGATCATTCACTTGGTACCCATAAGGCTAAATTGGCGATGCATTTCTTTGTCCCATACAACTGAGCTGCCAGGTCTGTAGCAACATCCCACCATATATTTCATTCTGTTAATCTCCACTTCACACCAGATGAACTCAAACTCTTTGCTACATGGGACATTGTTATCATCATTGTTTTCTTGTATTTCTACCCTAACTGGACTTAAGTCATCTGATATCATTAGCAGTACTCCTCCTCCTCTCCTATCTCTTCTGTCATTCCTAAAAATAGTATATCCGTTACACTCGATCCCACTTACCATATCTGATTCTGATAGCCAGGTTTCACTAATGCCAACAATCTTAGGCCACATCGTATTCAATAAAGCGACAAACTCAACCTCTTTGTTTCTAATGCTCCTCGCATTTGTGTATAGACATAATAAATTACCACCTAGCCTATTCTTATAATTAGATATGCAATCTATTTGGTCTTGTTTTAGAATTTTCTCTTTTCCCTCCCCAGACATATTTAAAAGGTCCGAATCCAAAGCATATTTTTCCATTCCTTCGCCACATACATAACCATGTTCAAAGGCATTCATATCTTTATTATATTACGTTTGTATACCATAGCTGAACTTTCACACACATTTTTCCCATTTCTCCCTTGATGATCTAGTTTCCCTGACTCTGCATTGGGTCTCATACCAAGAAGTAATTTCTCCAGGTTTCTGATGCCAAATGAATTCAAGTGCAGGCCATCATTCTTATACAAATCTTTTCTTTCATCAAACACACCCCACACATCTAAAAACTCACATCCATATCTTCTACATAGCCTGCACATGAAATCACCTGCTATCATCACCCTCCTTCTTAACTCAGTACTATCATATCTAGGTAGTAATCCTACAAATTTTACTCTTTCACATTTCTTTCTCGCTTCTTCCAACAGACCTTTCATATCTTCTCTCATACTATGTTTGTCACCACTTAAATTATTAGTACCACCTACCACCACTACCATTTCTTTTTTGGTTTTCAATTACGTTTGTCATATTTTTAATTTTCGCTCCCAGGAAACTAGAAGTGGTGACATCCTCAGCAAGTGCAAATTTTAAAATTGAGTCATCATACCATATTATCCCTTTTTTCTTAGATATTAACTGACTTACCTTCTTGTTATTAATATTTTGATTTCCATGTTCAGTATTTTCCTGCCTATTCTTGTTCTCATCCTTTTTCTTATCCAGTCGATGTTTAGACAAATGTTTTTCCACCTTTTCCAATTCCCTGGTAGATTTCCTAATAATTTCTTTTAACCGAGCTATTTCCAATGTCAACATATCCTGAGATAAATTATTATCATCACTGCAGGTGCTTTTGTTCAGGACAAATGCTCTCCTCAGTAGCAACAACTTGAGCTTTAGTCGCTGCATTGTTATGATGGGATTTTGCCATTTTTAAGAGTAGTAAAAACTAATGATATTTCTGAAATTATGTTATAAAATGCTTTAGTATAATAACTACAATAATATACTAAAAATATACAATTAAATCTAAGAAAACACTTAATAAATCAACAAAAAATCATAAATCTATCAGGAGCTCTCTGACAGTACGTCTTTTCACCTGCTAGCCTCAACACCAGATATATTTCATGATATATATATATATATATATATATATATATTCTTTATCTGAACTAATTCAGAAGGTGATGTTTCAGTTATTGAATTCACGTGTATTTTGCAAATGACTTCACTTTTCCTGCATACGAAAGACATGTTGTATGCTGCTATCGTTTACAGAGCTTGTTGAAGATCATAGGTGAACTTTTGAGTAATTATATTAAAGAAAATGATAATAAAATTATGTAAATGCTATCATAATGATGTAAACCAGCATAAGCTAAATTGCCATCTGCGGTGCGATACTAGTCTTCACCTTTCCCTCCAATACTAGTATTTTATAACACTAAGAAATTTTAAATTTTATATTTAGTCTTCTTTACTGAAAAAAAAAAAAAAAAATAGATGCATGCTCCCAAAACGAAATAAGTAATTAATTACTTCTCTTGTGAAAAGTTCAAAAATAAACTCTAATCAGAAATATCATGTCATCAGCAACCAACTAGATAGTGTATCCTCTCTGACCAATGAGCACTGGATTCAGAACTCACAATGGGAATGGATGTTTGTAACTGTTTTTAGGTAAGAGATGAATTTCGTTGTCTGATGTGAGACCACAGCATTGCTTATTGGAGGCCTCAAGTGGCTTCCATGTTTGGTCATGGAATTTGAGCAGAATTTCTGAACCAGGTTAAAATGAATAAAAATTACAGCGAAACTGAAATTAGGAAACTTACTGATCAATAAATATATTACTTTCATTGTATAAGAATAAAAATATTATAAAAATCTCATTAAAATCTAAGCAAATAATACACAAAAAAACTATATTTTGTGAAATTTATCTTGCACTGGATATATTTTTCACATATTAGTATCAATGCAATGTCATTTCAATTTTCTAGCAAATAATATTTTCAGCAAATTTTTTCTGTGATGAATAGTTCCCACGATGAATTGTCTACAAACTCCTGAATTTTCAATTCAGGGGTTCACAAACAAAGTGAATTGAAAATACAATTATTTAACAAAGTTATGGATGGCAATTTCCCAGCCTTTAGGAATGATGAGGTAGTTGTTATAATTGAGGTTAGGACAATGAAGTAGGGCTTGCACTTTCTTTGTATAAACATTCATGGGTATACATGGATCTGTGTAATAGTTTGCCATTTTCCCACTGGATCCTATGGCTTGTGCTTTCAATTACATTTTGTGCTAAGCCAGATTTATGAATTTTATGACTCATCTGAGGTTTCGATGTTCAGAGATGCATTTGTTCACAGATCTTCCTGTTTGTTGGTTATAAGGCAAGCTACACAAACATTTTACTTTGTATATGCCAGGTGATATCAATGGTGAGAATTTTGTCTTTTGGATAAAGCACAGATTATGAAATTGGTTGATAGGTTTGTAAGCAGCAATGAGTATATTTTCTCATAAATTTTGCCTCTTGTTCAGCGATGCCTCTAATATATGGTATTAGAGGCATCTCTGAACCTAGATAAGAAGTCCATAGGACTTCTTATCTAGGTTGCTGTATAGAAGAGCTGTTAATTATTTTCTGTGTTATTCTTAGATTGTATCCATTTAGTAGGGCTGTTTGCTTAATAGTTTCTGATTCTTGTTTAAGCGATCCTTTGGAGTAACAAATCTTGAGTATTTGAGACATTAGGGATTTAATGATGCCATACTGTGAATACAGTGACCTTTAAAAGCTGGTTTTTGGTAGACTGATGTGGAAATGGATCCATCTTGTTTCCACTGGATATGTACATTTAAAAAGGAGATTCCTTTTGATGATTTTTTTTTTTTGCGTGAACTTAATACGAGGATCTAAGGACATTGATTTTTTTGTAGAAATTACTAGAGTTATGATTCTGTGCAATTCCAGACTGCAAAGACATCATCAATGTACCGTAACCAGATTGATGGTTTTGGGTCGAGAGAAAATTCTTTCTTCCAAGTGTTCGAGATAAAAGTTGGCTCAAGGTAAGGTGATAGTTGTGAGCCCACTGCCATTCCTTCCACTTATTTGTATATTTTATCCTTCCAAGTGAAGTAACCAGATGTGATTGCAAATTTGAATGGATTCAAACTGTCTGATAGAAATTTTTGGGGTACAATTTCTGTTCTCTCATTGTGAGTTATTTGTAGAGAGAGAGAGAGAGAGAGAGGGGGGGGGGGATGTCAAACTCACCATCATGTCTGTATAATTTTAATGCCAGACATGATAATGATAATCATTATGTCTGCCAGTTTTATGCCTTTTATTCTTGAAAGAAATTCTATGGAATTTTTATTAATGAAGCTGAGTAGCCAATGAGAGGATGGAGGAGGTTAAAAGTCATGAGATTTTATATGTGGGACTTTGAAAATCCACAGTAGGTCTAAGTGGATAGTTGTTTTTATGTAATTATTATCATTATGTAACACCTCCAGGGAGTCCAAAGACTTATTGAGGAAGGACACCTAGTCTACTACTCTCCGTCTCACCACTCAAATCCACCAACTACAGAGAACCGTATCTTCTACACCAACGCTCTACTGTCCACTACCATCACTAGTGGTGCACCCAGGGAGGGGGCCAAGGGGCCCTGGTTCCCCCCAAAAGAAAAAGGAAAAAAACACTAGAAAATTTTCCAAAAATCTTTTCCTAATTAAATTCATTTTTTTAAAATTTATGTTGTGTCTTCTGTTTCTATACTACTTATGAATTAGTGTCCACATAAGGTGGGAATACCCTATAGCTCTCGGGAATCCCGGCTGCTGTGAATGCAAGGCGAACGAAGTAGTGCTCTTGCAGACCGAACGCTACTTCATTTGCCCGAGCTGGGCCAAAGGAGATCACGGGTATCATGTATTGGCAATCACTGCAGTGCTCAGTTAGGTCGTATGCAATGTAGTGTGCATTCTCAAATCGCTACTCAACTCTCCCCCCCCCATATTAAATCTTGAGTGCTTGGCCCCCTCCAAGATTAAATCCTGGGTGCACTACTGACCATCACCACTAGTATTTTCACAGACATTCACAAACATTCATGCCATGGCAGGATTCAAATTCAGTGAGTCATATTTTCTCATGGGGGTCTTACATAGTATGTTCTGGGTCTTTTGATGGTTTCTTGATCTGTAGATGTCATTTTGTCAAATAACTTGTTGAGTTCATTAAGTTTATATAGGATCCGTATTAAGCTGGGAATAAGTATTTCACTCACAAAAAAGTAATTTCATTTTCCATTCAGAAGATTTGTAGTGTAAGACTACAGTGGTGTTTCCTTTGTCAGCCTTGGTGACAACTATGTTATTACCCAAGCCATGGAACTGCCCTAAACTAATTTCTAAGTTATTATAGTCACCTTATAATCTTACGTAAACTCCTTTCTCCTTGAAACTTCTTTGTATCTATTCAGCCTCCAAATCAAGACTGCATGGTCACTCTCACCAATGGGGACACAACCAACATCTTGGCTACAATCAGCTCCTTTGATGCTAAAACCAAATCTAAAACTCTCGATTCTCATGTTCCCTCTAATACAAGTTATCTCAAACATTTGTCCCTCAAGAATTCCAAATATTCCATTCTCTTACTATGCTGCTCCCTCTTCCCAATTTATATTTCTATAGTTAAAATCTCTAATAATAATCACTTGCTTCACAAGTGATCGTCACGGGAGAATAGAGATGATGGAAGATGCTATATAACTTAACTTATAGCTTTTTTTGTATAACTTAACTACATAACTTTTCTCCCATTCTCTCTTTTTACCTGGTTTGCCCATTTTCTCATTTCCATAACTTTCTCTCACATCACTTATGCACTGCTAACATCCTTACCATGTAGTGTTTTATGCCATGGCACAGATTTAAGTTTCTTCCGAAGCATATCATAATCACCTGCCTTGTAGTTACACAAACACCCCTCTTCTTTACAGAATATTCTTCATGTTTTACAATCTCCCAAGTCAAGACTTCATGGTCACTTAAAACCAATTGGAGGCAATGTTGTCACCTGGGTTAAGGATAGCTTTTCTGATACTATGCACCAGGTCCAATATTCTCCCATCTCTAGTTCCCTCCATCACATGCTGCCTTAAGTAATTATCTCTTAGCAGGTGTATAAATTTTATTTCCTTCCTGCCATGTGATCTTTCTTCCTTCCAGTCTATATCTCCATAGTTGAAACCTCCCATAATAATCACTAGACCTGTACTCATTGTTTTTGGCTGCAATTCACCTATCATCAGTAGTACTCCACCTCCCATCCTATCTTCTCTTAGGACAAGCTGAGAAATGCCACCAATTCAATTCCTTAATCCTGGATTAAGTTGTCTAATATGCCTGCCTCACAGATGGTCTTTACGTTCCACATTACTATTTTCAAGAGATTGCTCATGGTTTTCAGACAAGGGACAATAAATTAATTACTAAGCCAAGGCAAACCATGTCCACTGCTAAAGATACAAAGATGAAATGGTCAAGCAGTGAAACTTAGCTGCATTACAGGTTCATAAACAAAATGCACAATTAAAAGAATGAGAGATGATAAAGGGTCACAAAAACCAAAAATAATGATATTTTGGATGTTTGGATTAATGATGATCATCATCAAATATCTGATAAGTACCCTTAAGGGATATACAGGATACATGATAGTACAACATGGTAATCCTACATTACTACTAACTTTCTATTGACAATTGTCCTCCAAACTACTCTTATCTATCAGCGAACCAATAATGTCAGACCTTACATTTTGATCTTCTGTCCAATCACAGATGCAAGACCCTTCAACATTTCTGCACATGGCAGAAGGAGAATCCATTCTGATAATAGGGTAATCAATGCGTTTTATGAGATGAATGTTTATTATTATACATTGGAAAATTAGCTTTTCTTTTATGAAAATTCTAGTTTTTAAAGTGGTAACTATTTTGCTTGTAAAACAGTTGGAAAATTTTACGTATAAAGCACATGATTTCGTGTGTTAGTGACAAATTCCTGCATCGCCTTATTCTTTTCTCTCCTTCAACATGAATCAACTCTTTTTGGCAATCTCCAGCCAGGAATTTGACATCTGTGGTCAGAGAGTAACGCATTTCTAACTGCATCAACCCACCTAGATCTTGATCTTCCTCTACATATTTCTGCTTTTATCTTGGCATCAAACACTTCTTGTTTCTGATCTTTCCTCTCCCATTTTAGATTTGTTTGACCTGTTTAGATTTGTTCTGTTCAGACATTCCTGAATGATAGCAATGTCAAGTTGCTAACTAATGTCTTCATTTTAATATGATGCTGCAACTGATGTCATCTGTTTGCTCCCATAATTTTCCTCTCTCTCATATCTGTGGTCTCTAGTTTTATGACTAACTATTTTCAATAATAGTGCTTCATGGTGTAAACAACACCAAAAGAGGAAAAAATGGATTTATTAAATTTACTAATATTTCGGTGGTTTTCTACCCAGCATCTTCAGAGTACAATTACAACTTGATAAGCACATAGCACTGAACTAAATAAATGTGAAAAACAATTCAAATGGTGACTGAAACAGAACTAATGTACTTACATGGTATCCTCTATAGGCCAGATATCCATAAAGTTAATTTAGAGAAGTCAGGCTATCAGGTCTCAAAATGATAGTCTCCTAGATCTCTTGCACAGTATTATTTCACTGTATTAATGAAACCATACTTGTTTAGGTTGAGAGAAAGCTTCATAGCTGATATTGATTCTAAAAATATTCTCTCAGACCTATAACAGCTTCTACAAGGGTGGTCTGAAAAGTTCTTGGCCTAACAATGAAAAAACGAATTTATAATTTAAAAATTATTTTTATTTTTCAACATAATCTCCCTTAAGACTAATACATTTATTCCAGCGATGCTCCAGTCCCATTATCCCGACCCTGCAGTGGTTCTCAATAAGATCTGCAAAATACCCATCTACAGCTACAATCACCTCTTGATTCAAAGAAAAATGCTGACCAGCGAGAAAGAGTTTTATTTTTAGAAAGAGACAGAAGTCAGAGGGAGCCAATTCTGTGGAATAGGGTGGATGTTCCAACAATTCGTAGTGCAGATCCCTTAATTTTCCCATTGCCAAAAAACTTTTGTGGGGTGCATTGTCCTGTTGGAAGATGATTTTTTTCTTCTGCAAACCAGGTCTTTTCTCACGAATTTTTTCATCTAGTCTGGTTAAAAGATTGGAATAATATTCGCCAGTTATTGTTTTACCCTTTTCAAGATAATTCATAAACAAAATGCATCCCAAAACACAGATGCCATGACCTTTCCTGCTGACGGAATCAACTTTGTCTTCTTTGGTGCTGAACAACCAACTTCTTTAAACTATTTTGATTGCTATTTGGATTCTGGTGTGTAATGGTGAATCCAAGTCTCATCCATAGTAATAAATCGACACAAAATCAGTTTTATTCTTGTTAAAACACTCCAAGCACTGTTCAGAGATTTTCATCTAAGTGCATTTTTGATCTGCTGTGAGCAAACGCAGCACCCATCTTGAGCAAAGCTTTTTCATTCAATTCTTCATGCAAAATATATCCTACACATTCTTTTGAAATGCCTATAGTCTCAGCAATTTCACGCACTTTGACTAGCCAGTCATCCAATACCATCTCATTCACTTGATCAATGATTTCTGGTGTTGTTACACTTTTTGCAAGTCCTTCAACGTGGATTATCTTCAAGGCTGGTACGGCCACGTTTAAGCTCGCAGCCCATTTCGTAATTGTCGAAAACAAAGGAGAAGAGTGCCCATAAACTTTTATGAACTTCAAATGAATTTTGTTTGCCGTTAAACCTTCTTTTACAAAGAATTTTATTACTGCATGATACTCAATTTTACTTAATTTCAAGGGATACAGACAACACTTGCTTCAGACAGCTGTATAAAGCAAACCATTTGATAGAATGACTTGCAATTTCACATGGATGCTTATGACAGATGTACCAACTTAGAAAAAAATAAATAAATAAAAATCTTGCCGATAGTGTTCCATCTATGGTCGAGAACTTTTCAGACCACCCTCGTATATAGTATTATTGATGTTTTCTTCCATTTAATCCTATGTGAAAGAGCATAGTCTGGACTCATTGTCTCGATTTGCAATCATCTTCATACAGATGATTGCAAATGTTATTTTTGTGTTCAAGGCAAATATTAATTGATCTACCAGTCTGTCCAAAGTAAGCTAAACTGTAGGGACAAGGAACTTTATACACTCCAGGGTGTGCAAGAGGATAAAGTTGATCTTTAGGAGAATGGATGAAGGTAACTAGCTGAATTAAAGTGGCAGAGAGATCATAATTGCAGAGAAATTTGGCAATTTTTTTCTGGTGGACCCTTAATATATGGGATGGGAATGGTTTTGCTGTGATCCTGTGTGTTGGTTGCAGGAAAGATGGGTGAGGTGATATGCAGGATTTTATCTATTTTATACAGGCTGTAGCCATTGGCTAAAAAGATGTTGGGAAGATTCCCTGAGCTATGTCAAGGGCTATGCCATTTGAACAAATAGCCCTGACTCAGTGAGTTAGTGTTTTGAGTATAGCATACTGTTGGGAAGGGTGGTGATGTGATTGCTTATGTAAATATCTTCCTGTAAGAGTGGGTTTTCTGTATATGAAAAAGGATAATCAGTCACTAGGAAGTCACGTCACTAGTATATCTAGAAAGGGGACACAATTGTTACTTTCTTTTTCTATGGTGAAGTTTATTTTAGGACGATAAATATTAAGATATGCTAAAAATGTATCCAATGTGTCTTGACCATGAGGTCAAAGAGCAAACACATAATCAACATAGCACAGTCAAATTATTGGTTTAATTAGAAATATTATTTAATTGTACAAGATCTAAATGAAGATTATTTGTCAAGACGGTGAAACCAACAAGTATACAATGACCTGAACAATCTACTTTTATTTAAAAATACAATAATAATCAATAATTAAATGATAAAAATTACCTGGCCTTTGTCATTAATTCCCCAGCCTTCAGGAATGATCTCACCTTTACGATCTTGCATTTCTATCTATTAAAATAAAAATCATGATAGTATATGATAGTATTAAAACATTATAAATTTGAATATATATTTTAACCAAATTAACAGCAATGACATAATCTTCTATTCTAGGACTACTTGTAAAAGCATCATCAATCCATGGAGATGTCTGTGTTAGAGATCTGTTCTAACCATTATTCATACAGTGCGTATCATATCATTCGATGATGGAAGTTTTTTCATTTGGCTATGCTACCAATTATATATTTAGTTTAATCCTTTATCCAAGTGTAAGCAAACAAAGTAACAGTCATTAGGACATGCACAATTAACATACATAATACACTGGCCTCATAACCTCCTGAAGTATTTTCAGGCCTGGGGCAACTCGTGGTAAAGGTGGTATAAGTTCTCATCACCTGCCTTAGTATCTCTCATAATGCAAAGCACATCTCCTTGCAGACATGTATAATGCTACATTAAAGGAAGGGCCACTACCCAGACTAGTTTCGACCTTTATTGAGGTCCATCAATGGGAGCCAGACCCAGAGGTGGTGATACTAAGGTGGAAGTAATGGAGAAGTCATATTTACCTACACCATTTGCCAAAAGGTGTCATACCTTATTATTAAAATTCTCTGGATTTTAATAATAAGGTGTGTTTGAAAGTTTTTTCACTTGGCTATGCTACCAATTATATATTTGGTTTAATCCACCACCTCTATAGTATCATCACCTCTGGGTCTGGCTCCCACTGATGAGACCTCAATAAAGGTTGAAACCAGTCTGGGTAGTGGCCCTTCCCTTAATGCATAGTATTATACATGTCTGCGAGGAGATGTGTTTTGCATTTTGGGAGATACTAAGGCAAGTGATGAACTTAACTTATTCACTAACAAAATACAAATACGTCTAGAAATCATTCCTCATTATCACTTTGAAACAAAACATTTACTCCTAAGCCACTGCTAACCACTGTGTTATGGAACTTGAATGGGTAACCTCCTATCACGTTCCCCTTTTTCTCTATCTATAAACCAAATTTTATAACCTCCAAATCTTTAATCTAACTTCATAGGGAACATTCCACAGAGGTCTGTGGAATGTTCCTGACTGTTTTGATTACTTCTGGATCCTTTATGACAAATTATCATCCCCAAGAAACCCCGGGTCATGTAGAAGGATGTGTCATATTACAACATCATAAAGAGAGATAATAATTTCCTTACTCCAGCTTATTAGTTTGTTTTTTTAACACACTAACAAGTAGGGATAGATATCTGGTAGTGTGTTTTTCAACTATTCTATTTGAGAATCACACACACACACATCATAAAGGGTATTCCAAAAGTAATGACTCCATTGCGATAGTTTCCCTTCCCCACAATAACTAAAAGAGATATGTTAGCAAAAAATAAAAAAAAACTAAAGATAGTTTAACATTATTTTCGTACACTATTTATCAACATAATCTCCCTCCCTTTCAATACATTTTGTCGACTGCATAAGAAGTTTTCAAAACCATCACAGCAACAATCTTCAGGTTTTCAGAACCATTTTCGCATCTCTAATTTCAACCTGTTCATCACTTTCAAAATGGATACCTTTGAAAGCACTGATTTCTCTTTAGTTACACTGAAGCAATAAGCAAAAATTGTCAGTTTTATGTGTTAAATTTCATCAACTGACATTATTATGGGCAACATGTATAAACTTTATCGTAGCCCAGTGCTTTTAACAGTCTGCTTGATTCATACTGATCCAATGTACAATTTCTGTGCTAGTGATCTCTGATTAATTTGCTGATTTTCTCTGGTAAAGTGTTCAGTTTTTTGCTTATAAAAATCATCTTCTGTAGTTTTTGGCTTTGTGATTGGTTATTAATGCCAATCTGCCATCAATGTTTCTTGTTCGTCATGTCCAATGATGTGCACCACTCACATCTACATTTTTGACAATAAAAACTCTTCATCAGTAGCGATTAAAAGGTTTTAAACTAAAGGCTGTTTTACATGCTTGGATAAACTAATAAATGGCCTATCCTATGTGTATATGATAACATGAGAAATACAACTTCAACTGTACATGTTATGTACAGTTGAAGGGGGTGGGGAAGTTCTAAAAGTTTATCCAAGTGTTTAAAATTGCTTGCTGTTATTGAATATTTAAAGGAAAAACAAAACCAGATATGTTTTGAGACTACTCATGTTATTAAATACTACATGAGTGTATGCAGCATCGCTTTCAGAGAACTCCTTGTCCTGTATCAGCAAGTTGTGTATGGGGAGGCAATATCCAGGAAGAAGAAAGTCACTAGTGGTGTGCCTCATGGGTCTGTTTTAGGGTCACTGCTGTTTAAGTTGTATGTTAATGATATTGGCAAAGATTTGGATGGGGATATTCAGTTGTTTGCAGATGATGCAAAGTTTGGATGAACTATA
Organism: Typopeltis vanoorti; assembly: GCF_054136105.1. Taxonomy (NCBI): domain Eukaryota; kingdom Metazoa; phylum Arthropoda; class Arachnida; order Uropygi; family Thelyphonidae; genus Typopeltis; species Typopeltis vanoorti. The sequence continues at coordinate 81,122,127 of NC_143568.1, forward strand.
AAGAGTAGAGAAGATGTTGTGGCCTTACAAGAATACTTGAATAAATTGAGTGAATGGGCACAGAAATGGGGATAAGAGTTCAATGTTGCAAAATGTAAGGTTTTAAAATTTCGGAAAGAACGATAGGATGTAGAATTTATGCTTGGTGGGGATATATCGTTGGAGGTGGAGGAAACAAGGGATCTTGGGGTGGTAGTGGATAAGGACTGAAATTTAAGGGACACATTGCCAAAATTGGAGGACAACATAAAGAATTCTGGGAATGATGTGGAGGACGCTGACTTGTAGAAGTAAGGAGATTCTTGTTCCATTGTATAAGGCTTTGATTATGCCACACATGGAATACTGTGCCTAAATTTGGTCACCTGGTTGTCAAAAGGATGAAGAGATGTTGGAAAGGGTCTAGAGGTGACTGACTAAGGTAGTTTTTCCTGATCTCTGGAATGTCGAATATGAAGAAAGGTTGAGAAGATGCAATTACAGAGTCTAGTGGATAGGAGGAAGAGGGATGATATGAGACCTACAAGTTAGTAAGGGGTTGTTATAGGATCATTGTTAGAGAGGTTTTACAGAAAATGGTGGGAGATTAGGGGAGAACCAGAGGTTATCCCTGGAAGCTGTATAAGAAGGGTGTGAGCAGGGGGAGTGAGAAGCAAGTTTTTTTGCATGTGAATGATTGGAATGCTTTGCCTGAGAGTATGGTTTCTGCAGAGAATTTGAATGTGTTTAAGGCGCAGCATGATGATGAATTATTATTATCCCAAGACCCCATGAAGTCAAAGCCTTATCTAGGAGGTCCTTTTGTGTATATGACAAAAGGACCTCCTAGATAAGGCTTTGACTTCATGGGGTCTTGGGATAATAATAATTACCCAAATCCATAGCGTCTTGCACTTCAGTTCTGTCAGTGTAACAGACATTTGTGATACTTTCATCCCAAAGTGCATAATCTGATACTCTGCAATACTGCATTGCAACCATTATCCTTTGCTCACACTTCAGGTCTATTTAAACCATTCTGTAGGATCTCTATATTAACTAATGACCTTTCAATTTTACATCTTCAGCAAACAACTCTATACATGATGATGATGATGATAATTAGCACAGAAAAGGAAAAATGATTGTTGCTTTAAAATTACTTAACTCAATAAGAGATAACATTGCTTACCACAAGAATATTTTCATTAAGCTTTAAAGCAAGAGGTATGAATGTAAAAATAATCCAAACACAAGCACCAGACCAATCACATGATGAATAAAACAGATTAATCAGAGCTCTTTGAAACAAATTAGTCACTTCCAAAGACAGAGATATGGTAATAATCATAGGTAACTTAACATAGATGTAGCTATTTTTTTCAAAAATCTAATATGACTGAGAAGGTTATGGAATAATAAATGAAAATAAAAAAGATGAAATGCTAAGAATCTGCTGAGCAAACAACTTATTCATCATAACTACCATGCTTTTTTTTTGCATAAGCAATAGCATAAATTTGTCTGGACATCCCAAAATAGAAACAAAACATCATACTAAACATAACATGGATAAAAAATTTTCTTAAATGTCAAGACAATGAGGAAAACAGAGATCAATACTAATCTTAAACTACTATCATCCAAAATAAAATCTTATCTCATCTTCTTTTTACCCTCTTTCACCTTGCGGTGTCAAGGGTTTATTAATCATCGGACCTCAAACCGTTCACAGGATAAGGTGGTCAGCCCCATGCCCCAGTATATCCTATTTCCTGTAGTGTTGGGTTCTCAAGGCCAGTTTGCCTGCTTTGCGAGATGAAAAACCCAGAATAAACTGGGGAAAAACACTACTGTCCATCCCCAAGACCAGCTAACTTGGCTATGGCCAAGATCCTTCAGCTCCTCACGTCACCAACGGGAATCGAACCTAGGACACTCCTTCCCCAGGCATATGGTTGCAAAGTGCATAGCCACTAGGCTAACCATGCAGACTCAAAAAAAAAAAAATCAAATAATGAATGGATAACAGCTAATATTATGCAGTTTTTGCATGAAAGAAGAAGCAGGAAATAAAATAGTCTCAGAGAACAAAGTGCAAGATATAAAAACTTTAAAAAAATTAATAGCATGAAGACAAAATGGCTAAACACACACAAAAAAAAAATAAAACTGACATAAGAGAAGCTTACAAGAGTCCAAAACATACGAGACTGCAAAGTTATTTTTAAAAGAATTAATGAATTATCTGAATCATACCAGACACCTACAATAACAATGCTGAACAAAAATAGGACATCTCCAAAAAATTCAGAAACTATTAGATTTGAGAAACAATTAAATCAAAATAAAAAGTCAACATATAAGTATGAAAGAAAAGGTCTTTAATGCAATGTGGCAAATGATGAAAGGGTACCAGGAACTACAGATAAATGATGAACAAAAGAACACTGAACATCCTTTTTCACAGAATATTGCTAGAAGAAGGTATATCAAAAAACAAGAACTGGAAAAAAATTATACCAATATATTGTGAATAAATGACCCCGTCAGATGGAAATGAAAGTCCAGTGACCAGTGGGTAGGTTCAAGGTTTAAAGTCTTGAAATTAAGTTATGCATTTTGAATTTTGTAAAAAATACATTAGACATTAAAATTTTGTATTAATTAAATAAAAATATATTAAAATTTTGTATTTGAATGTAGAAAGTTTATTTTTCACTTGGTTAGAGTATAATAAAATTAGTTTAATCCTTTATCCAAGTGTGAGCAAACAAAGTTTGTGCCTGAAAGTATCTTCAGGACTGGGGTAAGGTGGTACAACACCAAGGCAACTGGTTGCAAAGGTGGAGCAAGCTTCCAACACTCCTATCTCAGTATCTCCTATATAATGCAAAACATATCTCCTTGCAGATTATGCATTAAAGGAAGGGCCACTACCCAGACTAGTTTCGACCTTTATTGAGGTCTCTTCAGTGGGAGCCAGGCCCAAGTGGAGATACCAGGCAGAAGCATTAGCAGGTCATCTCTACCTATAGGAGTTGCCAAATGGTGTGCCACCCTTTTTTAATAAATTACTCTGGATTTAGAGAAAGATGTTGAAAGTGTAATTTTCACTTGGTTAGAGTATAATAAAATAAGTTTAATCCTTTATCCAAGTGTGAGCAAACAAAGTTTGCGCCTGAAAGTATCTTCAGGACTGGGGTAAGGTGGTACAACACCAGGGAAACTCGTTGCAAAGGTGGAGCAAGATACCTACATTCCTATCTCAGTATCTCCTATAATGCAAAACCTCCCTTAATGCATAACATTAGACATATCTGCAAGGAGATGTGTTTTGCATTATAGGAGATACTGAGATAGGAGTGTTGGTAGCTTGCTCCACCTTTGCAATGAGTTGCCCTGGTGTTGTACCACCTTGCCCCAGTCCTGAAGATACTTTCAGGCGCAAACTTTGTTTGCTCACACTTGGATAAAGGATTAAACTAATTTTATTATACTCTAACCAAGTGAAAAATAAACTTTCAACATCTTTCTCTAAATCCAGAGTAATTTATTAAAAAAGGGTGGCACACCATTTGGCAACTCCTATAGGTAGAGATAACCTGCTAATGCTTCTGCCTGGTATCTCCACTCGGGCCTGGCTCCCACTGAAGAGACCTCAATATCTCCACTTGGGCCTGGCTCCCACTGAAGAGACCTCAATAAAGGTCGAAACTAGTCTGGGTAGTGGCCCTTCCCTTAATGCATAACATTAGACATATCAACAAGGAGATGTGTTTTGCATTATAGGAGATACTGAGATAGGAGTGTTGGTAGCTTGCTCCACCTTTGCAGCGAGTTGCCCTGGTGTTGTACCACCTTACCCCAGTCCTGAAGATAATTTCAGGCGCAAACCTTTTTGCTCACACTTGGATAAAGGATTACACTAATTTTATTATAATTGTATTTGAATGTAGTTTAAATACTAAACTCTGGAAGGTAATAATAAGGCAGTGGGACTGGATGGACTTTGTCATGTATTTTTAAGAGAATGTTTAAGGCACTATCAGCTCCAGTGACCTTGGCAGTTCAGTGAAAGTTTCAGCATCCCAAAAGTGCCCAAACCATAAAAGTGCCCAAAGAGTAGAAGAAGGGTAAGAAAGTGCCACTGCATAAGGTGAAGAAGAGTAGAATGAAGGCATCAAACTATAGACCACTTTGTATTTTTTCTCTAGTTGTTAAGATTTTGGAGAAATTAGTGAAGAATCACATACAGACTTATGAAGGGGAGGCAAATATAATCTGTGAAGGTCAATGTGGATTTGCTAAGAAGTGCTCTAGTTTCAGTAACTTGTTTGCCTTTTGTAATTGCATTGCAAAGTAACAAGATCAGCTGATGAGAATGAGGAACATGAGGCTTTTTTTTTATTTTTTTTAGTTTGCGAAAGCATTTGACAGGGTGTCACATGATAAGTTGATATTTAAGTTGGAACACATGAGATTAGATATCAGGTTAGTAAACTGGATTGAAATTTGTTGTCTAAAAGAAATCAGAGAGTTGTTTGGGAGAGGCATCAAGGAAAAGGAAAATCACAAGTACAGTTCCACAGGACCTAGAACTGGAACCTTTGTTGTTTAACTTTTATGTTAATAATATTGTCACAGTAGGGAGATGTTCAACTGCAGTAGTCTCCCACTTATTTGTGGAGGATACGTTCCCAAGAACCCCAGTGGATGCCTGAAACTGCAGATAATACTGAACTCTATATATACTATGTTTTTTCCTATACATGAATACTTGTGATAAAGTTTAATTTATAAATTAGGCACAGTAAGAGATTAATAACAATAACTAATAATGAATTGAACAATTATAAATGATAACGATATACTGTAATAAAAGTTATGTGAATGTGAATAGAATCTTAGCAACCTCAGCATACAATTTTTTTTCTTTCCTTGTGAAGTCAGGAACTTTCAGCTTTCAGTTAAAGGAAGAATTTTACAGCTTCTCTTTGGCATATTTGGATTGCTAGCATTACTACTCTTGCACTTTGTGGCCATTATTAAGCAAAATAAAGGTTACTTGAACACCAGCACTGCGATATCGTGACAGTCAATCTGATAACCAAGACAGCTACCAAGCGACAAAGGGATGATTCATGTCCTGGGCAGGACAGAGTGGGACAGCATGAGATTTCATCACGTTACTCAGTATGGCACCCAATTTAAACCTTATGAATTGTTTATTTCTGGAATTTTCCATTTAATATTTTAGGACTGGTGTTGATTGCAGGTAACTGAAACCACAGAAAGTGAACCTGTGGATAAAGGGAGACTACTGTATATGCAGATGATGCAAAGCTTGGAAGGTTAGTAGTAGTGGTGCCAATGTAACGGTCCTTCAGGATTTGAATAAGGTGAGTTAATGAATGCAGATGTCAATTTAATACATCTGAATGAGAGGTCTTGAAATTTGGATCCACCAATGGGAGGTTGCATACTTTATTGATGAAACTAAACTGGAGGAAGTGGGGGAGGTGAGGAATCCTGTGGTCAGAAAAGAAGTTTAATGACATATTTTGAAGGTGGTGAAGGTAATCCAGAGGACTACTGCCATACTAAAAAGGACTAATAGAGATAAAAGAGTGGTGATTCCATTGTGTAAAGCACTGACTGGATCACTTTTTGGATTACTGTGCTCATATCTGGTCATCATGATTTGAAGGAAATGAAGTAGCCTTATGATAACTTGGAAATAGTATAGAGGTGGATAAAAGGTATGCAAACTGAGGAGTTTGGTGGATAGAAAACAAAGGGATGGCATAACTGAGATGTCAAGAGATATTTACAGGATAAGAGATATTTCACCATGTTTTTAAAGGAATGTGCTGTGGAACTGATTGTGCCATTAACCAGTTTATGAGAATCTTGTAACAGAGAACGTTCTTAAAGAGTGAAAAGAGAGTAAGACAGCAGTACTGCATAAGGATGGTAGTGGTAGAATTATAGGTGAGTTGGCATTCTGTAGTTATTAAGGCTGTGGAGAAAATGGTAAGAACTCATATACAGAATTGGTCAGATGATGGCAATATTGTTTATGCAGGTCAGCATGGATTTGTTAAAGGGCACTCTTGTTTTAGTAATCTGGCTATCCTTTACAATAGAGTTAATGAGATCAGCAGATGAAGGTAAGGCATACACTGTCTTTTTTTTTCTTCTTTTTTTGATTTTGTAAAGGCATTTGACAGAGTGCTTCATGACAAGTTGGTTTTTAAGGTTGCACCATGTGGGTTTGGATAACAGATTAGTAGATTGGATCAGTAGCTGGCTTTCTACTAGACAGTAGAGAGTTATATATGAGGGAGAAGTATCAGCGAGTAGGAAGGTTATAAGTTCAATCTTTACATCAATGATATTGTCAAGGGATTACAGGAACATATTCAGTTGTTTGTAGATGATGTGAAGCTTGGGAGGTTTTTAGTAACATTGCTGACATTCTAGCACTTCTTGAATGGCAGCAATGTCACTAAAGCAATGATGTTAATGTTACTTTCCAGCTTATTCAAATCCTCTTGAGGTGGAAAGGTTGGAAAATGAATGGGGATCTCAGTTTAATGGAACTAAATGTAAGGTTTTGAAATTTGGGATCCACAAGCTTCACATCATCTACAAACAACTGAATATGTTCCTGTAATCCTGTAATTCTAGCACTTCTTGAATGGCAGCAATGTCACTAAAGCAATGATGTTAATGTTACTTTCCAGCTTATTCAAATCCTCTTGAGGTGGAAAGGTTGGAAAATGAATGGGGATCTCAGTTTAATGGAACTAAATGTAAGGTTTTGAAATTTGGGATCCACATATGAGTTGCTTTATACTCACTTCATGGAGTTATACTGGAAGAAGTAATGGATCATGGGTCGATTATAGATAGAAATCTGATGTTCAGAGGATATATACTGAAAGGGTGTAAAGACATTGCAGAGAATGCTGCAATATTGAGGAGGACACTGATCACAAGAGATAAAAAAAAAGGTGGTGGTCCCATTGTATAAAGCTTTTGATCAGATCACATCTTGATTTCTGTGCTCAGATCTGGTCAACAGGACTTGAAGGGGGATTAAGTAATCTTGGAGAGGGTACAGAGACAAATAACAAAAATGATATCAGGATTGTATAATATTGATTATGAGGACAGACTGAAGGCAAACATACTACTGAGGGGATAGAAGATGAAAGGGGTGATGTGAGTGAGTGGGTGGAATATTTAAGCTATCGAAAGGTTATTATCAGATTTAGAGCCTATAGCTGTCGGTATAGATAAAGTCCTTTGGTCAGAAAAATCTGGGTTCGATTCCCATTCATGATGTGAGGAACCTTTATCTGGTCTCTTTCGACTAAAGGTGAGTTAGCTAGTCAAAATGTCTTTCATTAGTCGCATACAGAGGTAAAGGGTTTTTCCCCTGGAAAGTTAGGTTTTTCATCCCTCAGAACAGGAAAACCGGTCCAGTGAACATACACAGATCTACAGTCATTAAATGCATACTTAATCCCTCATTAGAAGGGCTCAACCCATCCTAAGAGATGGGGGAGGAAAGGGGGAACCCCATATGAAATATATAAATTATCAGATTAACACCAGAGATATTTTTCATATGGTAGAATAAGGGGAACAAACAAGGACAAGGCACCATCCTTGGAAGTTGCAAAAGGAAGTAGCATGTAAGGGAATGAGAAGTAGGTTTTTTTGCATGAAGAGTGGTAAGGGTATGGAATGCACTACCTGAGAGGATGGTGAAAGCGCAAATCGTTGACAAGTTCAAGGATTGGTATGACAGACTTTGGACTGTCTAGCATTGACCTCCCACAATGAGTCTTGTGACTCCACAGAGGACAGGAATTAATAATATAATATTATTAATCTTTAAAGGTACCTGTGGCATAACTACAAATTACACAATAACAGTGCTTTACCAACATTTACCAATTAAACAATGGTTATGATGAGCTAGATATTAATATATTAATAAATAATATTAAAACTATTTTTGATAAAATGAAAATCTGCCAAACTTCTGGAAGAGAGAGAGACAATCATTTTAATTCAAGTTAGGCTGATGTAAAAAGGTTTGAAAACTTTCTTTGAAAAGGCGTTTATATTTAAAACTGCTTCTATGCAGAAGATAAGCTTCATCCCACCAGATACTCTGTTTAGCGTCAATAAAATGCTGTGTCAGACCAGTCTTTTTTAGGTTTCACATATTTAATGTAATATTAAATATCTGAATATTGGAAAAAAGAATCAATGAACATCAATATTACATTGAATATGAAAAGTAGTAAAGGTTTTCACAAGTTATTTATAATGAAAACAGAACATTCCTATTATTTAATTTTTTTTAATATAAAAAATTACACAGACAACTTTTGTTTAAGCAAAGAAACTTTCTTCCTGCTTGTTCATTCCAAATAAATAAAAGTAAACACATAAATAAATAAACTTTACATTCCAAACTCCACTGGATATTAATTTTTTAAAATAAATATTTGCAAAGTGCTAACATTCTTTTAAGGAAACTGTGTATTTATAATATATGATAACACACATTATGATTTTTGTATGTTTTTTCGAGTGAATACAGATTTCTATCATAATAGAAAACACTTAAAAGCACTATATATAATTCCAATGTCTCACCTTTCCTACTGCAACAGCAGTGTTAGCCATATCCAAAACAAAGCTATCATTAATCGCTGGGGCAGCAACACTTAAAGGATTGGTTCCAAGTATTCCCTTAAAGTAAAATATTTCAAATTTAATGAACTATGGATAAATAAATAAAAACTAGATTCTATATGCTATATAAGATTGAACCACAGTACTACAGCAGACATATTTCCTGTATCATGACAGTTTCACACATACTCACTTTTCCTTATATCATCAGCTTTGCTGGCTGAGCAGATGGATAACATTTCCTATTTTTCTAGCCTACATACTATAATTTGAATCTGACTGCAGCATGAACTTTTGTTAAATGGTTTAAGTGAGGATAATTTTTAATTTGTCAAAGACCAAAACCCTTTCTTGAAGGTCTGAAGTGGAATAAAACAAGTTCCATGTGTTTTTTTTTTTTCTGGATAAGTATAACTAAGAAATGATAACCCTTAGTCCATTCACAGTACTATAGGTTTATAGCATTTTGTGAGTAGCACTGAAATCTGAAAAACTTTAAACTTTTTTTTAATTCACTACAATAATTTTGAAATCTTTACAAGATATGTCATGCCAAACTAATTTTCATTTGATTAGGATGACTTGTTTCCAAATGGAACAATTTGCAAAAGCACAAAGATATGATGAAATTTATGATGACTTCATGAGAAAATGTTACATTGCTAATAAAATTATCTGATTGAAAATTGAACCAAAGTCTGACAAAATTTGAACTGATTATTAAATCCATACTGATACACAAAATTTAATAAAATCTGCAACATAATGGTATTGTCAGGGCTGGCTCTACCAATAGTGCAACACATGCATTTACACGGGGCGGAAAAATTGGCCTCAACTATACGAAAAATGAATCATAAAAAAGTCATTTATTCCTACTCTGTTGAAACCAGATTTCAGGATGTTGTTAGTTAAATTTTTACATAATAAAACTTTATTGTACCATATATTTTTTAAAAATCAAAACTATTTAAAATAACATAGTATTATGTTGTATTTAATATCGCACTGTCAGTGTCAATTTCAGATGACAATAGCAGAACACCTTCTGTCTTGCATTTATTTCCAATTCCATTGTTGGCAGTGACTTGACCCTGACCTGAGGTTAAATCTCATTTAATCAATGAGACCAAATGATCATTATGAGATAATTGGTTAAGAGTAAACCAATTAAAGAAATAGAATCGAAATACATAAATACAATTGTGTAGTGATTGTTAATAATACTTTTTTGATACAGTTATTAGGATTTGACTTTTAAAATAATTTTAACATTCCAATATGTCTGATAAAAGAAAAAACTATCAGGTGCAGAATATTGCAAATGAAAATAGGAAAAAGAACACAAATTTGTTTATACCTTTCAATGTCTGTCCTCCACATTACTGGTCTATAGCAACACCCAACTGAATATTTCATTCTATCCACCTCTACCTCACATACTTCACAGTGCCTCCATAGCACAATGGGTAGAACAACAGCACCGTGCCCTTCAATTCTCGTCATGATGGGGAGGAATCTTTATATGGACTTTTTCAATCGAAGGTGAGTTAGCCAATCTCACATGGAGGTAGCAGGGTTTTTCATCCCACATACAGACAAATCAGCCATTCAGAACACATGCAATTTACAGACAAAAAAAAATACTAGTTGTGGTGGTGGGCGATGAATGGCGTTGATGAGGGTGATTGGTAGTAGAGATCTGGTTAGTGTGGAGACGGAGAGTTGTACAGGGTGTCCTCCCGCAATGAGTCTTCGGACACCTTGGAGGTGTCACGAATAATAATAATACATCCTCAAACTATGGTATGGGGAAAAAAAAAAGGTACTGAACTTCGATACCCTCTTCAGTACATGCCCCTATGAGATATGCCATTCAACTGCATGCATATTAATAGAAGAGCACATGTAGAGGCTATGCTATTACAGGGTGTTCGGGATAAATTTGACATATTTATAATTAATTATATTTTTCCGTAAGTTACATGTATTAACACACACTTCTCTTCATTTAAAAGTTTGGACCCTTCTTCATTCATATACAAGATGTCAGAAAGGATGGATAGCTGGAACCCACCTGAATCATGGAAGAGAATAACTTGTATCATGATGATTCGTGCCCGCCATCAAAATAAGGATATTACGACTGCTGCCCAATGCTCCCTGAATACAGTAAAAACAATCAGGCATGAACTAGAGACTTGCAATGGTGACTACGAGGATGTAGCAAGAAGAAAGATCCCTAGCAGACGATCTGATTGCATTCGTACAGCAGAATTCCTCGCAAATCTGCAGGAACAGGTGTTGAAGAACCCTGGCATTGGAATTCGGGCTTTGTTCGTGGAGTTGCTAACTGTAGTCAAGCCCTGGATAACAAGGGTAGCCAATGGTAGGCCGTATGTATGGCAGCAGGATTCGGCCCCTTGCCACACCTCTGGGAAAAGTCAAAAATGGTTGTCTGAAAATTTCTACGACTTCACCAGTCCAAATGTTTGGCCTCCAAACTCCCCAGACCTTAACCCCATGGATTATTTTGTATGGGGCGCAGTTGAAAAAGACACCAATCGCACTTCCAGTAATACAAAAGCCCAGTTAATGGATAAAATTAAAACAGTTTTTGCAGCCCTTCCCAGGGAGACTGTAGCATCAGCTTGTTCGAGGTTCCAAAGCAGAATTGAAGCTGTGATCGATGCTAATGGTGGTTATTTTGAGTAAATCTTGTTGATAGTATTGTAATTAACTCTGCCTGTAATGTTTTTTTGTCAATTCATTAAATTTAATAGATACAAAGAAGATTTTCTTTTTCCTTACGAAACTGTCAAATTTATCCCGAACACCCTGTATATGTAGCTGTAGCAATGGTGTTGATATTGGAAGAAAAGACATTTATTGTTGAGCATTATTTTGGTTTATACATAGTTGGTAGAGCAAATGGTGCAAGCTTACAACATGTTTATGAGCGTTTGCTTATCATTTCTGTAAGCATGTGCCCCCAATAGTGTCATCATTGCCTTAATCGAGAGGTTCTGACATAACGGGAATGTTCTGCCACAATGCAAAGAGCATTTGGGGAAGACTGCGAACTGTTAACACAGATGAGAATCATGGGCATGTGCTGGAGCAAGTATTATAGTCAATGCTAAACAGCAGTAAAACTTGGGATACTGAGGCAGTCACTACAGAGAATCCTTAAGAAAGTGCCTTTTTGTATGGTGGGTCAGTGTTTAACAGCAATGAATTACGCTGCACAGTGGGAATACTGTGCATGTATGCTGTCAATATCTATGAAGATCCATCCTTCCTCCATAATGTCTAGTTCTCAGACGAAGCACATTTCCATCCAAGCTGTCATGTAAACAGATGAACCTACAGGTTTCTTGAAACTCAAATTTGTCTAAGAGAAACCGCTTCACAGCAAAGTCACCACATGATGTATGGTTTCCAGCCATGGCATAATTGGGCCCTACTTCATTGAAGAGGGTGGTGTAACTGCGACTTTGAAAAGAATCTTTACTTACAGGAGAAATGAAGTTATGATATCCTTATATCATAACTTCATTCCATTATGGTTCTCATACAAACAAATAGTTTTTCATGAGGTATTCTGTCCACTACCATTGTCAAGTCCAGCAATATTATAGAGCAGCCTACATCCCTATCCAACACAACTTACTCTATAGAAAGTACAAAAGAAGATCGATCCTTCACAAACATGTTCCACTTTGAGGTATTCAATACATTCCAACCATTTCTGAATTCTAATCTTAACTTTTCCAATACCTTAATAACCACTTTTAAGACACTGACTGATCTTTAATTTTCTATCTCAACCTTGAAGCCTCCTTTATATAAAAGAACTACCTTACTTTTTGCACTCTCTTGGGCCCTTGCTGGTGCAAACTTAAATCAAACTGCCAAGTTGGAGACACTACCAATTCTCTTGTACTTTCTTGTAATACACAGGCTAATATTTCATTTAACAAATTTAATCCTAGTCATATTCACATCACAATTTTTTAATATCATGAGCACCTCTCACTACATTATCTCTACCTGGATGATATATACAGTCACAAATTATTACAGAGTAATTCATCCAGTTCTGCTTCTATCACCTTTCCACCATGCATTCATTCAAGTTATCCATCCGTTATCATTCTTATGTGGGTAAAGTTCATCTTAGTAGCATTAGTGAGGTAGCAGAAAGAAAAAGATAAGTTTCAATATAAAATATTAGGATAATGGTTTTAATTAAGTTAAGGGGATAATAAATCCCTCATTATTTTAAAGCCGGATATGAAACTCGGAGATTGAAACCTATCAAAATCTAAGAGTTTCGTGGACTCGCCGAAAGTTCTTTGGCATGAAACTCTTAGATTTCGATCTCCGAGTTTCGTATCCGGCTTTAAAATTAGGTATTTATTATCCCCTTAACTTAATTTACGCCGCCAGGAAAAATAGCTTCTTGGCTCTTTATTGTAATAATGGTTTTAAATTTAAATCTTGTCTGGTTTGATCATAACTGAGTGTGAATAGTTTATATTTTAATATTGTTTTTATGGTTTACATTTTTTTTTAAGTATATATTGTCTGTGTTCATTGTACTGTATTTAAATAACAGCAGCTGCAATAAGTCAGTCTGCTGATACATTATCATCCAGCCTGTCACCATAATTTAATGACTACATTTTGCATAGTATACTACAATACTTTGCAGCATGTGGTGCTTGCATCCTGGCAATTAGAAATGTGGCAGGTAAGAAACCAGGAAGTGTATTTCTGCACAAAACATATGAAATGGGAAGAGCTCAGGGCTACAGATATAACTGATTTCAGTAACAGTGAAGCAATAGTGTCATCAATTGCTTACCTGCAAGTAGCAGGTAAGCAAGATGTTGATGAAGATGAGCATGATGTGCAGAAAGATATAACATTAGGGAGTGCAGCAGATTTAGAGGATGGTGTTCATGTGGGGGTGAATGTCAAGTCAGAATTGGATGCCTGGATCAAGAGAGAGACAGATAGACAGAGGGAGAGAGAAGTGGAAGGTATGAAAAATGAGCTGAGAAGCATGAAGGAAGAGATTAGAAAACTGCAAAGGCTAACTGATGTGAACCAAATAAGAGAAAGAGTGACAGAGTGTTATGGGAATGAGAGAATGAAAGAACCAGGGGAAGAGAGAAAATGAGATAGTGCAGGAGAGCATCAAAGAGGAGAGAATGAAGGATGCAGGTAAGCAAGAATGAATGGATCAGTAAGAGGTTCGATGTATCGAGATTCAGTGATTTGTAGAGTGCAAAAGGAGTATATACCTGGAAGAATGATGTGACCATAGCAATTAAGTGAGGTGAAAATGCAAATGAAATGATAATGATGGTGGGTACAAATGACCTGAGAGGTGATTTGTACCCACCTTTTGATTTGTATCAAAAAATCTGAGGTTAACAATTGAGATGTTACAGCATATGAGAGGGAGGATAGTGATCATGCTATGCAGAATTGAAGAGAAGAGAATCAATAACAAATGACACAATTGTTAGAATATGTTGAAAGAGAGAGGCTGGGATTACAATGGTGCCTGGATTCATTCAAGGATAAGAGAGTGCTATATGAAAGAGATGGACTGCATTTGAACAAGACATGGGCATCTGGAAAGATGAGAATATAAGAGCAGAGAAACTAGACTTACCAAGTTGGATGGTAGCAAGTGTGGCCTCTTGTGAGACTTGTCACTTGGAAGATGAGAGAATGTACAATATACTATGGAATCAAATGGAATATGGAAGGAATAATAATTCCTCATATTTCTCTCAACCGACAATGAATTGATGTTTATTTATACAAATGGCAGGTGCAATAGAAATAAAGGAAAGGATTAGCGGAAGCAATAGCCTCAGTCTGTCCAAAAATTATTATTGGAATCAGTGAAACATGGTTGGTATAAAATAACATCCTAACAGGGGGTTGGCAAATGCAGTGGTGGAGTATTACTTATAAATTGTGCAAAGGAACAGAAAGGGTAAAGAGCAGCAGATGTTTGGGCAGTTGAGTTTGGCAAGTGCTCATCATGGGAGATTCTGGGAAGAGGAAACAGCATATAGTAGTAGTAAGGAAAATGGAATTTCTGGAATTTTTAAAGGACAAATGTGTTAAAGAAAAAAGAAATGAGAATTTTGAATTTGGTCCTAGTATCAGAGGATCTGCTTGTAACTGAGATGTCATCCCTGCCCACAGCTGGTGAGAGTAACAATGCAGTTTTGACTTGGAGGATGAATAAGCATGTACAAGTATCAAGGAGAATGGAATTTATGTGGAATTTTAAGATGGGTGACTATAACAGATATAGAAATCAGCAGGGGGGAGGGGGGGGCAGTTAAATGGATGGTAAAATTGGAAGAGAGAGAAAAAAATATTACCAGTGCATGGGAACTAGTGAAGAAATATTTATTAGCAGTAATGGAAAATTGTATACTTCAAGTGAAAAATAGAATGTGATTTGATGTAAAGTGGATGATTAATGAAATCAAACAGCAAGAAATATTGTGTGCATAAGGATGATGTCCGTTATGAATTTTATAAGCAGTAGGCTAGAATAGTCACAACTGCTGTACAGAAAGCAAAGTTGGAGTATGAAAAGAAACTGGCTCTGCATGCTAAAGACAACCCACAAGAATTCTATTAATATGCTGCAAGTAAAAGAAAGAATGAATGAGAATGAAAGAATGAGGCAGTAAATACATATGAAAAAGTAATTCATATGAATGCAGATGGCATGAGGATGACAGATGCAGAAGTTGTTCAACTAATGAGTGCCCATTTTGCTAAAAAGCTATCAACCTGGTGTACATGACATTGAGCTCACTGCTACCTCTTCACTGGATGAAGAAACTCAGGGGAATGAGGACAAAGTATTAGAGCTGTTGCATAAGCTGAATAAGAATTCAGCAATAGGGACTGATGGAATATCAGCACATGTGCTAAAAGAATGTTCAGCTGAACTCGCTATTCCTTTAACCAGGCTCGTTAATATGAGTCTCAGAACAGGGAAGACTCCACAGGAATGGAAAGAATGTATGATAATTCCATTGCACAAGGTGGTGCAAAGACCAATGTATCCAACTATCGACCAATTAATATCCCAGGATTGGTGGTGAAGATTTTGGAGAAAATGGTTCAGAGCTCACTTTCAGAAATGGGTTGACAGTAAATCTCTACTTTGCAATGAGCAACATGGGTTTACTAAGGAAAGGTCATGTTTTAGCAGCTTGCTCACATTCTATAACAATGTTACCACTGAACTAGACAAGTAGAATACACCATGATACTTTTGGATTTTGCTAAGACTTTTGACAGAATACAGCACGGTAGACTGTTGCATAAACTGGAGAATATGGATTTGGATTATAGAATATTAGAGTGGATAAGAGGATGGTTGACTGACAGATATCAAAAAGTGGTATACAGGGGATGTGAGTCTGCAAGATTCTTGGCTTGCACATCCCCTGAGACACTTCACAAGTGCAGCAGTAGGCGGCCTCCTAGGGACGATTCCTGGACACCTTCGGACTGACTGGCCTGTTATGCCATTCCTCCCTTCCAGGGTTAGCAGCCCTGGTAGGTTAAGTTTTCTCGCTTGCAATAACTCATCAGATGAAGGCTCCGACTCTTATAGGCTGGAGCCAGGAAACTCGTCAAGTGTGAATCCAGATGTCTGTTTCTTGTTTGGAGGTGATCCTGCCACCTGTCCCAGTGGCGTCCACAGGAAGAAAGTTAAAAGAAAGCTCTGCAAGGACTATCATCAACCCATTTATTCAAGTTTTCATCATGCTTGTTCTGGCAGTCATGGAGTTCCCAATCTCAGACACTTCGTATGTCAGGTCTGCGATCGTGCATTCTCCACTGCAGTCGGCCTTGGCATGCATCGCACCTCAAAACATCCAGCCAAAGCCAATGCTGCAATATGAACGGAGCGTGTCAAAGCATGTTGGACTGCCGAAGAAGAAAAGATCCTCGCCGCTCATGAGATCGAGTTGATGGCTCGAAGGATGAAGAAAATTAATGAGGCTTTATTTAAAGTGTTCCCATTAAGATTCTTGGATTGCCATCAAGTGTCATAGACCGAAAGCCAGTTACAAAGCCTTAGTTCAAGAATTGGCACCCCATCCACCACAGGTAATATCTCCATATCTCTTGTCCCTGCCTCTTCATCTTCCAGCCACCATCCTGCTGTTGAAGAAGAGGCTTTGATTCTCAGACTGACATCATCTCTAGATGATCCTCCTCTTCCAGAATATAGCCATCAAATTCTTAAATCTCTCATCCAGACTCACCTTCTGGGAATGGATATCACAGATCAGTTGAATGACTAACTCCATGCTAATTCTCAGAACACTTCATGCCTCGTCAACATCAGCCTACGTCTCATTCTACAATGACTTTGTCAAACAGGAAGCAGAGGAAGAGGGCCTATGCAGCTATGCAGGCTCTATAAAAAGAACAGAGGGCAATGTGTCAAAACCATCCTTGTCAGTGCTTCCCCTCCACTTCTCGCAGACTTACATGATGATTTTGTTAAATTCTGGAGTACAGTCTTTTCTGCTCCACCTCCACACTTCCCTGATTATGATAACCAACCTGCGATATTGAGGTCCATTCCTGCCCTTCAAATATATTAAAGCAGCTCTTCCATCCAATTTCCCTGCCTCTGGACCTGATGGCTTTCCTGCATCTAGGCTTTGGAAGGTGCCACTGAGGATTCTTCAAGACTTAGTGGACATTCTCCTTTCCAGTAAAGCAATACCACCATACCTACATGCTTCAAGAACTATCTTCATTCCGAAGAAAGAAACTTCAAGCTGTGCATCAGACTTTAGACCTATTACCATCTCCCCTGTGATACTTAGACTCTATCATAAAATCTTAGTTAAACGACTTCAGCAACATATACAGCATGATTATAGACAGAGAGCTTTTGTCCCTTCGGATGGCTGTGCCGAGAATATATATCTTCTTTCTTCTCTTCTCTCTGATTCCCAACGTCACCTTAAGCCTCTATATATGGCGTCACTGGACCTCCAAAAGGCCTTTGATAGCGTCTCCCTTTCTGCTCTCCTTCGAGAACTGTCTATTGCTGTATGTCCAGAACCCTTTCTTTCCTATGTTATGGAGCTATATTTGGGTAGCTCCATCACTATCACTACAGGTCCAATGCAACTTCTACTCCTGCAGTGCAGGGTGTTCACCAGGGTGATCCTCTATCTCCCCTTTTCTTTAACTGTGTTATAGATAAGTTTCTTCACTCTCTTCCTAGTCATATAGATTACTCTCTAGGCGCTTCTTCCTTTAATGCTATGGCCTTTGCAGATAATCTTATTCTCGTAGCCTCTACTAAAGCTTGCAGGGACTCTTTGATCAGGCAGTTGACTTCTTCTCTATTCGAGGTCTTTCTATTAATGTAGAGAAATCCTGCTCTTTAGCTCTTGTCCCCTCTAGTAGTGACAAGAAGCTTAAGGTCGAGACTATAGAATTTTCCCTGCACGGGAGGCCGTTGCATGCTTTGACCATCCTGGAAGAGTGGAGATACCTTGGTATCATGTTCACCCCAAAGGGTAGGTCTTCTGTCCCTTCTATCCTAGAAGCTGGGATTGCTTCTTTGAGGAAAGCTCCTCTCAAGCCCCAGCAAAGACTGTTTCTCCTTTCCCAATGTCTCCTACCTCGCTTTTACCACAAGTTGGTGCTTGGTAGGACATATATCTCGGTACTGTCCCGAATGGACACGGCTATCTGTTCAGCCGTGAGATCATGGCTCCGAATGCTGCCTGACACCCCTACTGCATATTTCCATGCTAGGGTGAAGGATGTTCGAAGGGAGAAGCTGCAGAAGAAGAAGGTGAAGGATGGTGGGCTCGGGGTTCCATCACTTAGATGGCTGATCCCACGCCTGTGGTTGTAAGAATCGCAAAATTAGAACTATCTTCGTCCCCTATCTGCAGAGAGGCTTTCTATAGCCCATTAATACAAGAAGACTTTAGGCGGGCTAAAGGCTGGTCCCATTAGCGAGGTACCTTAATTGGGTCAGTACCTGCAGAACACAAGAGGTGGGCATCTCTGTTGCACTGTTCTGTAGATGGTGCTCCTTTAAAAGAGTCATATCTAGTGCCATCCCTTACCCAATCATGCTGGGGAGGCACCAGATATGACTCTTTTAAAGGAGCACCATCTACAGAACAGTGCAACAGAGATGCCCACCTCTTGTGTTCTGCAGGTACTGACCCAATTAAGGTACCTTGCACAGCTCGATGGGATCCGCGTGCGAAGGCATGATGCCGTGGTCTCCATTCTGAACAACTGCTTTAAGAACAAAGGTTGGGAGACTGCGGTGGAACCACATTATAGGACCTCCATGGGTTTGCGTAAGCCAGACTTAGTGATTAAAAGAGATGGTGACGTTTGGGTAGTTGATGCCCAGGTAGTGGGAACAGGATGCCCACTAGCCTATAGCCATAATACTAAGGTAAACTATGACAAGAATAACCGAGATCTAGTTAGTAAGATACGGGAGGAGCATGGGGCAACTCTGATGTTTATTAGCACCACCATCTCTTTACATGGCATATGGAGCATAGATACAGGGCTGGCGGAAGCGGGCATTCAGAGCATACGGTGCATGAGGACGACGCTACGAAGGGGGACACCGCAGCCCGGGCACACACACAGGGACGCTTAGATAGAAATTGCATGCGGGCGGCAAAGACCCTAGCGCCACCACTGCATAGATAGCTATAAGGACTTAAAACAACTTGGGCTTACACAGAAGGATATAAAAGTTCTTTCCTTGAGGGCCCTACAGAGCACACTGGTGGCATGGCATTGCCACCAAAGAATAACTACAATGATAACTAGAACAGGCATAGGGTAAAACACTTGTAAAGGCTTAGGCCTATGCCCATAACCAGTACAAAGATTAAAAATAAATAAATAAATAAATAAACCAAGGTATACCACAAGGATCAATGTTTGGTCGACTGTTATTCAATCTGTACATTAATGACATTGAGAAGGATTTGACAAGTGACATACAGCTATTTTTTGATGATGCAAAGATAGGTAGGGTAATCAGGAATTCTGCTACTTGCAGAATGATTTGAATAGGCTGGAATTGTGGAATGGGAAAATGGATGTCAGTAAATGTAAAGACATTCACTTCGGCATGATCAGATATCCAAAGTCATATTATATTGGTGGGATTATGCTAGAAGAAACTGATGAGGCTGAGGATCTTGGAGTGTTAGTAGATAGGGAGTTGAAGTTCAGGGGCCATGTAGCAAAGATTGCAAATATTACTCAAAAGATAACTGCAATGATGAAACAAACATTCACATGTAAAGATAAGGATGTCATTTTGTCTCTTTACAAGGCCTTGTAAAGAGGCAAAATGCTTTTTGCCTCTTTGTGATTCTGGTATATTGGAGAGAGAGAGAGAGTGCAAAGGAGTGAGTTACAAATGATATCAGGATTGTGGAATACTGATTATGAAGAGAGATTGAGGATTTGTAGACTGCAGACACTAAAAAACAGGAGAAAGAGGGGTGATATGACTGAGACTTACAAACTTAGGGTCATATAGGATTTCAAGTGATGGAATTTTTCAATTTATCAAGGGTGGATGAAGGACAAGAGGCATCCTTGGAAGCTGAGAATGAATGCTGCTAAGAAAGTGGGGGGGGGGCTAGATTTTTCTCTCATAGGGTGGTGAGTAATTTGAATGAATTTCCATTGGATGTTGTGAGTGCAAGCAGTGTGAATGAATTCAAAAATAATAATAATTATTATTATTATTTGACACCTCCAGGGAGTCCAAAGACTCATCGAGGGAGAGTGTGCCAACAGCAACAAACGATTGTTCCCCTTCTAACTACTAACCGTGCTCAAACTTACTTAACTGAGCCATTAGTAGCAGAGGCTCTACCAATCGACCAACCTTTGCCAGCAGAATAAGTATGACAGCTGGTGCACGTAGCCTCCCTCAATGACTCCGACTCCCTGGAGGTCTCTCTTAATAATAATAATCATATTTTAAACCAAATGGTTTAGAAAGAAATAAAGAAAGTAATCAGTAAGAGGGAATTTTTAATTAATGAAATGAAGACTGAAAAGAAGAATACCAGCTGACATCCACAAGTGCAAGTGTGGCACAGGATTTTGAGGCAGTACATTTGCTATACTCTAATGATATCAGAAAGTTTATTGCTTGAATCCTGCAATGAGTATGGATTGTGCCATACAATTAAGTATGCATAAGCACTAGCTTCCTATCAACAATTTTCTTCATCATCATCATCAAATTACTGATATGTACCCTCAAGGGGTGTACAGGATATGATAGTACTATATGAAAAACTTACATCATTACCAACTTGCTATCTACAATAGTCCTCCAAATCAATTTGCTACCATTCAAGACTCCAACATTATCAGATCTTATATTTATATCTTCTAAGGCACTTTTTATTGATCCACCTATATCTTGGTCTTCTCTGGATCTTTTTCCTGACAACCTGGCAGAGAACACTTGTTTTGCAAATCTTTCCTCTTCGATTCTGTTTAAGTGACCATACCACCTGAGATTAGCTCTGCTAACACATTCCTGGATGCTAACAATATAAAGTTCTTTCCTAATATCCTCGTTTTTAATATGATATTATTAAATATCATATTAAAAATGAGTTGCCACTGATGCCATCTGTTCATGCCTCTATCTTTCTCAGCTAATCTTTCTCAGAACTCTCATATCTGTGGTCTCTAGGCTTTGGTCAAGTGTTTTAATTCTAACCCAGCTCTCATATCCATAAGTTAAAATTGGTTTGAACACTATCTTGTATACAGCTAATTTAGTGTTTTGACTAATTTCTCTCTTATTCCATATAAATTTATTCATTTGATTTCCTACCATACTTTATTGATTCTGTTGTCTATTTCCATATTTAATTTACAATTTTCACTAAAAATTGTGCCAAAGTAGCTGAAATGTTTTACTTTTTACTACTGTTTTTACTACTGAAATATTGTATAAGCCATTCACAATGCAGTTGATATTTTCAATGCTTCTACCTATTTTCATTGTCTTTGTCTTGCTATTGCTGACCTTCATACCAAATCTATTACAACAATTAACCACACTACCGGTCAGGACGTATATATACGTCCAAGTTACCACGGATGCGAAGTGCATAATAAAATTGTAATACCATTGATATTACATTGAAATATATGATGAAAACGAAGCATATGAGGATGTGTATTTCATCCATAATGGCAGGTAAGGTGGTTAATTTAGTCAAACTTGCAGACCTGTACTGGATTTATTTAGAAGTATAACACATTTGCATAAAGTATAGAGCTGAGATTAAGATCTCCAATTTTGATATCAGGTTTAATACTACTTTCCTTTATAATGTGATCCATATAGATAATAAATAACAGAGGGGATAATGTACATCCTTGTCTGACACCAGATTTAACATAAAACCATGTTCCTGTACTTCCTTCGATTCTAACTACTGATTTACAACTCAAATAAAGAATAAATATTGCTTGATATAAAGCTCCATTGACACCATACAACTGTAGCATTTTGAATAGCTTCTCTCTTGGCACCTTGTCATATGCCTTTTCCAGATATACAAAACTTAAATACAGATCTTTGTTACATTCCCATGATTTCTCAACTATTTGTCGTAAAGTGAAAATCTGATCCTGAGCCTGAATCCAGCTTGTTCTTCACCAAGCTTCCATTCCACAATCCTTCGCAACCGTTTCTCAACTATATTTGCATAAATCTTACCAGGAACACTCAGTCAGGAAATACCTCTGTAATTCTCACATTCAGTTTTATTTCCCTCTTTGTATATTGATACTATGAGAGCTCTACTCCAATCATCTGGAATTCTTTCTCTGTCCAGATCTTCTGAATTATGCAATGCAGCCACTGCATGACTTTTATACCTCCATACTTGAGCATTTCTGGTCGAATATCATCTAGATATTCAAGATATTCAACCAGATCTACAAATATCTGGTCGAATAGGCTGCCTTTCCACACTTCAGGCTTTTGATGGCTTTTTCTACTTCAAGTATGGATATGTATTCCTGATTGCATGTTTGTTGAGTGTTTTTTTACAACTGTGCTATCACTGCTTCTCTCGTTTAGCAATTTTTCGAAGTAACTACTCCATACATCATCATCATCATCATCAAATTCCTGCCATGTACCCTCAAGGGGTGTACAGGATATGACAGTACTACATGAAAAAATTACATCATTACTAACTTCCTATCTACAATTTTCCTCCAAATCAGTCTGTTACTTGTCAAGACTCCAACATTATCAGATCTTATATTTCTATTGTCTAAGGCACTTTGAACCGTATCAATCCACCTATATCTTGGTCTTCCTCTGGGTCGTTTTCCTGCCAACCTGGCAGAGAACACTTGTTTTGCTAATCTTTCCTCTCCCATTCTATTTAAGTGACCATACCATCTGAGATTAGCTCTGCTAACGCATTCCTGGATGCTGACAATGTCAAGTTCTTTCCTAATATCCTCATTTTTAATATGATATTGCCATTGATGCCATCTGTTCACCCCTCTAATCTTTCTCAGGACTCTCATATCTGCGGTCTCTAGTCTTTGGTCAAGTGTTTTACTTCTGACCCAGCTCTCAGATCCATAAGTTAAAACTGGTTTGAACACAGTCTTGTATACAGCTAATTTAGTGTTCCGACTAATTTCTTTCTTATTCCATATGAATTTATTCAATTGACTTCCCACGATACCAGCTTTGCTGATTCTGTTGTCTATTTCTATATTTAGTTTACCATCTTCAGTAAAAATTGTGCCTAAGTAGCTGAAATGTTTTACTTGTTCCACAGGTTCTCCATTCACAACACAGTTGACATTTTCAATGATTCTGCCTATTTTCATTGTCTTTGTCTTTTTATTGCTGACCTTCATACCATATCTATTCCATACATCAAGGATAATTTTTTTCTCCAGTTTTCATGTTACCTATATCATCTCTATTCCTTAGATCACTCGTTCTTCCATTTCTGATCTTTTTCAACAGCCTCCAGAATATTTTGCCACATTCTTGATATTTATTTTCTATGTTCTTCCCATGACTTTTGTTTAGCTAGTTTTACATAGTGATCAGCTTTCTTACATTTGTCTCTGTATTCTCTAAGAGTACAAGCTGACTTATTTGCCAAGAACTTTCAATATGCTTTCTTTTTTTCCTTCACTACCTCCTTAACTTCCAGTCTCCACCATGGAGTTCTGATTTTTCTATTTTTGCAGACAACTTTGCCACATGCCTCTCTGGCTGAATCAACCAATGTTTTGTTCAGGGCTTACCACTGAATCTCCAAGGTTTGGTTCCTGTTCTCAAACTCCTTCATTTTTTTTCTTGAATAATGTTTGTGTATCCTTGTTATCTACCATTTTAGTCTACAGTTGACATCTGAGAGCTCTCAACTTTTATTCACTTTAAAACTTTCTTACATGTTCTTCTTTTCAATATGAAATTCAATTTTATCCTCCTGCTGAAGACTAAATGGTTATCTAATCCTCTGTACAATTTAGTGTCCTACACCAGTGAGAAAATATCACTATCAACAATAACATAGTCAATGAGACTTTTCTTATTTCTTGCCTCTTCTCTCCATGTGAATTTGTGCACATTTTTATGTTGGAACATTGTGTTAGTAATAATCAGTCCATGTCCTGAGCAGAAATTCAACAGGTATTTGCCATTATTATTAGCTTTGCTCTTTTCTCCAAATTTTCCTAAAATATTTTTGCATGTCTGACAATCATTTCTTACTCTGCTATTTAGATCTCCAACAAGGACCAACTTTTCCTTTTTCATTGTGTCAGTTGCTTTCTCTACAGCCTCAAAAAATTCCTCCACTTCTAGAACCTTCCGTGGGACCATAGGCACAAATGAGTCATTGTCCAGTTCTCCATTCTGATATTTGTCCACATCACCCTACTTAATATTGATTGCAATTCAAGAAGATTAGCCTCATATTTTGTCTTCAATACTATAGCTATACCTTCTTTTTCCTGACTGTCATTGCCTGAATATAATATTTTGTATTTATTGCTCAGAAAAATCTCACCTGATTTTGTCTTTTTTGTTTCAGTCACTCCTATTATGTCGATCTGGTACTTATCCAATTCCATAGTTAGTTCCATTTCTTTGCCATTCAGGCTTCTTATGTTGATAGTACTGATCTTGAACTTTGGTGATGTTGGTTGGGGTGTGTTTCAGGATTTGTTCCAGTAGCTGACTTTCCACTGTTCACCCTGGTTCCTTGGCAAAAACAACAGGGGCCTTGTTTAACTGGACAACACCCCAGCCAGCATGAAATTCTGTCATGTTGTACCATCATTTTATATTTTGGTTTAAGCCAATAAGAATACAATTTGGTCAGCTAAATCCCCAATTGCCAGCCCATCCTCGTTCATTCAGTATCCAGGTAGATACTGAATCTCACCTTCTCGTGGTGTACCTAACAGGGTACACCACGAGAAGGTGAGAATTAATTTTTAATTAATGAAATGAAGACTGAAAAGAAGTATACCAGCTGACATCCACAGGTGCAAGGGTAGCACAGGATTTTGAGGCAGTAAATTTGCTACTATCTAATAATATCAGAAAGTTTATTGCTTGAATCCTGCCATGAGTATGGATTATAGTACTATGACAGTACCCACAATTAAGTATGCATAATTACTAGCTTTCTATCAACAATTTTCTTCCACATAATATATTGTCAGGTCTCCAATGTAGTCACATCTACCCAGTGGCGCACCCAGGGGCCCTGGCCCCCTCCAAAAGAAAAAGGAAAAATATACTCGAAAATTTTCCAAAAAGCTTTTCCTAATTAAAATTCATTTTTATATTTACATTGTGTCGTGTTTTCTATTTCTATACTACTTATGAATTAGTGGTCACATAAGGTGAGAATACCTTATAGCTCTCGGAATCACAGCCGCTGTGAACGCAAGGCGAACGAAGTAGTGCTCTGGCAGACCGAGCGCTAGTTTGCCAGAGGACAGGTATCGTGTATTGGTGATCACTGCAGATAATCGGTCATAGGTCGTATTCAATGTGTACTGTGTATTCTCAAATAGTCTACTCAACTCCCCTCCCCGCAAGATTTCGGCCCCCTCCAAGATTAAATCCTGAGTGTGCCACTGCATCTACCATTTTAGTCTTCCAAGGCACTACTAATGGTATCACATTACATAAATCTTAGTCACTCCCCCCTAGTTTTTCCCCCTCCCATTCTGACATCCAATACCTATTCTGCTTATCCCTTTCTCTTATCATTCTGTTTAAGTGACTATTAGCTTTGATAAGCTTGGCTCACACATTCTTGAATGTCAACAATGTCAATTTCTCTTCTAACATCTTTATTTTTGATATGAGTCTTCACCAATGCCATCTTTTTATTCTTCTAATTATTCTCATAACTATCATATCTGTGTCCTCTAGTCTTTATTATTATTTTTTTCTATTTCTGACTCAACTCTCATATCCATACGTTAAAACTCATTTGAACACTGAATTGAATAAGTGGTTTAGAGTTTTGGCTAATTTCTCTCTTATTCCATATAAATTTATTCAACCAGCTTAGAGAACAAAACAAAATTTAAAAAAACATATCTGCATAACACATCTTACAACATTTCACTTGTTCTCCATTGAGAATGTAGTTGTTTTTCAGATTCCTGTCTTTACAGTTTTTATATTTTTATTGCCAATTTGCATACAAAACGTATTACACCTGCTACTCAATTTAGTTAAAACAGTCCTGAAAACCTGTACTGGATTTATTTAAGAGCATAACATCATCTACATAAAGTAAAGATAAAGAGGTGACATGACATAATTATCATCTCTAATTTTGATATCTGGTTTAAAGCTGCTTTGCTTCACAATGTAACCATACAGATGAAGAACAAAGAGATTCTTATCCCTAATTTAACATCACGCATTCCCTGTACTTCCATTAATTCTAATAGCTAATTTACAACTTAAATGTAGGCTATATATTGTTCTATATAAAATCTATCAATGAATTCCTACAATTACATGGTATAAATATTCTATTTATACCATATAATTGTAGGGTTTAGAAAAGCTTTTCTCTTGGTACCTTGTCATGCACTTTTTCCATATCTACAGAACTTTAATACAAATCTAAGTTATATCCAAGGTTTCTCAACTATTTGTCATAAAGTGCAGTCTCTAAAGGACAAAAGCTAAATAATTGGGAGAAGACTTCTACATATGTTGTTACTGCAAGGCATGTTAAGGATTTTAAAATTCAGTATGATAAATATGTTGTCAGTTGAATGAACCTCCCACAATGAGTCTGCTGACTCCATGGAAGGTGTAATAATAATAATAACCATTAAGGCATGTGGGGAACCAATTGGGGCGTCTATCCTAATTCTGACAATTATTAGAAATGTGGATTACAGAGTTTGGTGGATAGGAGGAAAAAGAGCTGTTTAAGTTAGTGAGGGAATTTTATTGGATTAATCCAGAGGGAATTATACAAAGAGTAGAAGGTGAGAGAGGAAGAACCAGAGGCCATCCTTTGATGTTATGGAAGAGTGTAGTGAAGAGGGGGTGTGAGGAGTAGATCTTTCATATGGAGAATTGTCAGTAAATTGAACACATTACCAGAATATGTTAATGCAAGAAGTGTTAAGGATTTTAAGATTTGGTATGACAAATATGTTGTCAGTTGAATGAACTTCCCATGATGAGTCTTCCGACTCCATGGCAGATGGAATAATATTAATAACAACTGTTTAAGCAATGTAGAGAACCAACTAGGGATTCTATCCTAATGTCCAATCCTCATCTCCTCATGGTCTCCCCATTAGTGAGAAGGCATCTGCCTAGATACCTACTGAAAGGAAGAAAAAGTAACCAAAATAAAATGATAGTACAAAATCTGATTCTGAAAATCCCTATTTACCCTGAAACAAACTTATTCTTTTTCAAGTTTCTCTTCCACAAGTTTTCTTAACAACAATTTTTCTTAAGTATACTTGCATAAATCTTATGTGGAACAGTAGAGAATGTATGAAAATTATGGGAGATTAATCAAGGACATTGGAATAATGTAAATAGGAAATACAATATCAAGATTCCAGGAATATTCTCATGAAATGTGTGTAAACAATACTTGTTTCTCTAATTTTGTTTTCTGACAGCAGAGTAAATTTGGAAAGCAACTTGGAAAGCATAAACCATAAAAATTCCATGACATCTTGAAAATAATAACAGTTATGTTTTTTGAACCAAGTAACAATTCAGAGTTGAGAACAACTTATACTGTGATATATCTATTATATATGTGGTGCATTGATTTGAGTAGATTTCAGTATTAGTGCACAGTTAAAGTCAGATATGAATGCAAAATTAGATTAGTAATTTTTTCTGATTTCCTGCAGAATGAGACCTTGGCTTCTTTGGCCTACTGTGTGAGCAATCAATTTCAAAGGACTTCTTCAATTGAAAAGACAAAGTTAATTTCAAGATAAAGCATCAAAACCAAGGATTTATCCATTTCATGGGTTTTTTTTTTTTTTTTTTTTTTGTTATACCTTCCTTACAAACAGTATACTGCTATTAGGAGATCATAAAAGACTTGAAGTTTCCAAAATGGTTTCTAAGAAACTCCATATCCCACATCTTGTAATATATATAAGAGCAACACATTTTGAAATGTTGCACAGTGGTTTTTCTGTGTATGATAATTAAAAGCAGCTCTTTTTGGATAGCTGTTAGGAATGAATTGGTTATACAGAAGATCAAGCACTTTTCATCTTGACAAATTTGACTTTTTCTAACTTGACAAACTGGAACATAAGTATGTTAACTAATTAAACATAATACAGCATTTACTTAAGTAATTTTATAATAGCCTAGAAATTTTGTCTCAGTATCAAGGGCATCTTCTGTATGACTTTCAAAATAAACAACTAAAACAGACACCAGGAGATTCAACAATTAAAACGTATGAACTACACACACATGATATCGAGTGACATGGTCTAAGTACACTGAGGTTCTGGTAAAATAACTTTAGCAAGAGATCATTAATTTAAAAATAAATAAAATTAAATTAATTCTGGAACTTGTAAAGAAGACATTTTTGATTCTATTTAATTATACTTAAAATTTTAATTCTATTTAAATTCAAATTAATAAGCAAGGTTTCACAACTTTCTTTAAATAAACATTCCATGAGATGATTGCTTTTATGGAGAACCTTAGTTTTCTTCAAAAGGATTCAATGTCTGGTGGAGAAAGTGCCTTCCACAAGTCCCAATTGTTCTGGCTTGTGGAATTTAATGTAGCCTAAATGTTCAATGTGATGAATAGCTGCCAACCTGTTTGACCAAAATATTGTAACCTACACTGGCAAGGAATCTGATACATTCCAGGGTGGGCAAAAGGTGAAAGTTTATCTTGTGGAGAAACTATAAAAGTAGAAATCTTTTTAATAGGGCAGAAGGACACTTATAGGTCAACTGATTTAATTGGTTTGGCTATACCTTCAAAGATACCTTCAACCAAAGGAATGATAACACAGTGGACCACTTCTGTATTACCATCAAAATGAGACGCAGATAACAAGGAAACTCTATAACTATCAATCATCTTGTTCATATAAGATTCAGTAAACCATTAACAAAAAAAGGAAGGTGCTTGATGTGATTTAGTTCCTGAGAGAGCAGAATTTCAGTAGATCAGAGAATGAGCTCAATGTATCAGAGTCTTAATGATGCCAGATTTTTTTACAATTATGATGGTGTGAAAGAGCATGAATATAAAGTCCAGTAGGTGTTTCCTTCCTAAAATCTGAAAAAATGAAGGCTATTATCTGATTGATGAAGTAAAAAGAGTTCTAAAAAGTGAATTTGATTGTTCTCATCTACCTCATTCTTGAGGTAGACTATAACAATCAATATGATAAACTACATACAATGGTGAAAACTATTGATCTTACTGATGAACTCTTGTAAATCTGTATTATAACAATGCAAAGAACAAAAATATCATTTACATATCTGCACCATAAGGAGAGTTTAGGAAAAGACATTATTCAATATCTGTTGTCCAAATTGTTCCATGAATTAGTTAGCAATGCAGGAAAAAGAGGACTATCCACTGATGTACCTTCAATTTGTCCATAAAGTTTATTCTGGCATGTGAAGTAGCGAGAGTAAATGAAAACAAATAGGCAGACAATATCTGCTGGAAAGTGTTGCTTGAGAAAGTCAAGTGTTTCATCTAAAAGAACATTTTTGAACAAAGACAACATCTAAGCTGATAAGAAAAGATCACTTGGACAAAGACAAAGCTTTGATATCTTTGCTATGAAATGAGAACTATTCTTGATAAATGAGGAGGACTTTCATGTGAATGCTGAAAGGAATTTATAAAGTGTTTAGCAATTTTGTAGCAAGGAGAGCTAATGCATTCTACCACAGGATGAAATGGAATGTTTGCTTTGTGGACTTTTGGAAGTCCATACAAATGAGGAGGATGTCCATAGTAGCACTTCTTGGTCTCCTCATCCCAGAAAGAAACACTGAATAAGTGGATTTAATTTCCTAATCTGGGTAGTCATAGAACCATTAGCAAGAGGACAATATGTAGAATAGTCACATAGAATTAAGATTAATTTTTTGTTGTATTCATTTTAATCTTGAACTATGATACTAATGCTTTTAATAATTATTGTTCTTCTATAGTGGGCATAAGGCCTTCATGTCTGGGTAAGACAAATTTGGAGGAGGAGGTTCAAACATGGAAAGGATTTGCATTATTTGGAAACGCAATCAGTTAACAACATTTGAAGAAATATCATATAGTGCTTTGTCAATCACCAGAAAAAAAGTCCACTGCTGGAATGGCTTTTGGTGCTATCACAAAATATGAACCTTTAGAAAGGAAATTTAATTCTTCAGTAGAAAGAGGCCACCTAGAAATTAATAACTGTCTTTTGAGGATCACCAGTAAATGAAAAAGAAAGCTGATGATGACTGATAAGATAACTCAATTTTTGTGAATTTTCGATATCAGTAGAGATACACTGCACCATTCCAAATAAATCAGGGAATAGAGTTGCAACTGGTCCATTGTGAAACATATTTAATTTCGTTATTTAACAAGTCTAAGCATTTTTTTGGCTTCAGACAGCTATAAGATAAATAACAACCTACTATTTCATACATAAATTTTATGAGCTTTGGGAGACCAAAGGTTTCTTTGAACTTGCAACAGGTAGATATTACCTGGAGTACTCTATTTCTTTTCAGAAATTTAATCTGGTTTACACAAAAATTATGTAAGTAAAATTCATATTATGTCTAATTAGCTATCATGTCTTACATTTCAATTCAAGTTATCTCAGAGCTTCACGGAGAGCTAGCTTCAAATCAATGTAACCATTATGGAAAACCTTCAGTTAAATGTGTAAACTGGATTACATTTCTGAAAAAATGTATGAGTGGGAGCTACATAAAAAATAAAGAAAAGAAGTTTATTATCTGGGCAAGATAGCATGGAGGATCTGAAGAAATGATATAAATTCACTATCAGAAAAGAAAGGCACAACCAATCTCCTTTCTAGGCATGTTAATCAATAAAAACAAGAGACAGCATATTATCTAATTGCCAAACTACTTGATGGCCTGTGGTACTTGTATGGAATGCCAAACCTCATGTATGTGGTCTTCTTTTTTTGATGTCTCTTATGTATGTTCAGACATGTGGATCTTCTCAGACCTTCTGATGTGGTCTACATAGAAAATGCCACAAGAGCAATGAATCTCAAACACCTGGAATGATATGGAGGTTTGGTGGATGTAAGAATCTGGAGATTTTATGCAATAGTATAAAAAGCCACTTTAACATTGTACTCATGGGCAATTTTTCTACTTTGTCTGTAACATTCTTGATGTAAGGTAGTGTGATAGCATTCTTAAAATCTTATTTAAGTAAAGGAGTTGTTGGAGATGTATATTAAGATGTATATTATTTGTATATTATTTGTTGATTATCTTGGTTCATAACCACTGAGGGCGAGGTTATGCCTCAGGTGGCACGTTCTTCAGTCAAGTTAATTGATGCACTGAACATATTGTATGCTCTTACTCATAATGTATACTAAAAATTATAATCTTTTTTTTTTCTCCTTTTATTTAGGCAAGGATATCAAGGAATGGTAATTTTTTGTGATCTTCCAGTTCAAGAGTGAATATTATGAGATTCAAGCTGTTCAGATAGTCTTTGAAATGAATTAAGTCATTCATTGCAAACTAAATAATGAAAATAGCACCAATATAATGTAACAACGTTTTTGGTTTCTTGTGATGGTTTTTAATAGCATTCGTTTTGAAACTTTGTTACAGACAGTAGTTTTGAAAGAGACCAGAAAAACCATGACTCCCTTCTGTACATGATGTAAGTCTCTTGCTTTTAACACTTTGGTAATGAATATGTTAACAGTTTGCTTGCAGCTATTTCAGACTTTGGTATAAGAAGAAAAGGAAGATGGAGGTTTATTTTGAACATTCTTGGAATGCTACATGGAGAACAAAGCCTTACAAAAGGGATGAGAATTTAAAGTAGAACAGGATGTGAATGTTTCCATACCAATATGGTTTGCTTTGGTGATGTATTCAGTGCAATATTTGGGTTGGAAAACTGAAAACATTAACTGAAGCAAGGAAATAAGACAATCTAATTTAAATCACACTAGATTGTTGTCCAAATTGCCAGAGGACAAAACAATATCCAGAATATCCACAGTATATTTAATATTTAGAAAAGTAGTTAGGATTATATGGTTATCTAGTAGAGTTGTGAACAATTTATGTAAGATCATTGGTAACACTAAACATCTTGCCATATCTATCTACTTGATCAGTGCAGTTGGAAAAGAAGTTACAGGTAGAATGAAAATCACAGTCAGGATCAGGGAAACGGGAGTGGTCAGACCGAAGAGAGAGGTGTAGTACAGCAGCTAGAATAGAGAATGTTGGTGCTGGTAGAATGGCCTCAAACACACAGCGATTGTTATATTAATACATAAATATAAGGAGTATTCGAAACAAGAGAGCTGAGTTTGTTGCATTGATTGAGACAATATGCCCAAAAATAATTGAAATAAGTGAAACTTGGCTGTCTGAGGAGGATGTGATGTCAGGAATAGAATTAGAAGGATATATAATTTTCCAGAAGGATAGAAATGTGAAAAGAGGAGGGGGGGAGTGCTATTAATGATTGCTGAGGAATTGTGTCAACAAAGTGTGGAAGTTGGTACTGCACAGATTTTGAATCTGTGTGGTGCCGAAGTTGAAATAAACGGGTTAGTATATCTGATAGGATGCTGTTATAGGCTATGAAATACAGAGAATACCGATTGTGAAATTTAGGCAAATTAGTTGGGCATGTAAAAAGAAGGAGATCCTGATGGGAGACTTTAATTACAGGAATATAGACTAGAAGGAGGAGATAGTGTGTGGGAAAAAGGAGAGCAAGTTTGTGAAATTTCTGAGAAATAAATATCTTAAGGAGCATGTGACTGAAGCAACTAGAGGCTTTAATTTTTTGGATTGGGTGATAACTTCACAAGATGTAGTTGTTAATGAAGTGTTCGCACTGCTGCCGGTTGTTGAGAGTCATCATGAGGTACTTGTTTGGAAAGTGATGAAACAAGAAAAGGTCACTGCCAAAAATGGATACATGTGGAAGTATAAAGCAGGTGAATAAAGGAAGCTCTATAGTCACTTAGCGTTAGTATGCTGGGTAGATTAGCTGAGCGAAAAGGATGCTGACAATGCATTGAAACTCACAAGGCAGCATCTGACAAAAGCAATGTATGACTGCATACCGAGGATTAAGCAAATAAATAAAGCAGGAGTGAAATGAATGAACAGTAAAATCAAGCAAGCTGTACTGGAAAAGAAAATATTATGGAGATACAAGACAGTTGGTGGTGATCAGATCCATGAAGAGTATTAAGTGAAGGATAGAAAGGTGACGAGCATGGTAAAGAAAGAATAGGTGCAGTATGAGAGGAGATTGGCTGGTCAGGCTAAGGTTAACTCAAGGAAATTTTTCCGCTATAAGGCAAGCAAGAGGAAGAATAATTATGGCAGATTGGTGGGTGCCTTGTTAGCCTATAGGTAAATAGTCCAAATAGTCTGTGGCCATGACTATCCAACATTGGTGGATAGTCATGGGCAGACTAACAATAATGGAATTATTGAACGAGCACTCTATCAACGTATATCATACTGGTGTAAATGATCCGGTGCAATATATAGAAGAGAGCAAAGTATTAGAAGAATTGAAAGTGAAAGAAACAGAGGTGTATCAGATGTTGGTTGGGTTCGATGTGAATAAGGCAGTGGGAATGGATGACATATCACCACGTATTCTTAAGGAATGTGCACCACAGTTGGCTATGCCCTTGACCTGGTTATTTAATGAAAGTCTCGCAGTGGGTAGGGTTCCTGAGGAGTGGAAAGAAGGCAAAATAGTACTACTCCACAAGCATGGTTCTAAGACAGAAGTCTCCAACTATAGACCACTCGTATAACTGCAGTTGTAGTCAAGGTGGATAGATTGGTAAGGAATAGAAGACAGAATTAAGTTGATAGGAATAGCATTCTTTATGATGGTCAGCATGGATTTGTAAAGGGAAGGTCCTGTTTTAGTAATTCACTTGTATTTTATGATAAGATGATGACAAGTGCATTAGATAAGGAGAATCATATACAGTGATATTCTTAGACTTTGCAAAAGCGTTTGATAGATTGCCACATGATAAGTTGGTGTACATGCTGCAGAGGATGGGAATAGATAGTATATTGGTTATATTGATCAGAGATTGGCTCTCTGAACGATACCAGCAGGTTGTGCATGATGGAGCAGTGTCTCAAAAAAGAAGGGTAGCCAGTGGTATACCCCAGGGTTCTGTTCTTGGGTCCCTGCTGTTTAACTTGTTTGTAAATGATATATCATGTGGACTGACTGGGGATCTTCAGTTATTTTGTGATGATGCAAAGTTGGGAAGAATTATAAGGAGCACTGCTGATGTTAATTCCCTTCAGGAAGATTTCAACAGATTTTTTACTTGGATAAAAGAGTGGGGCTTGTAGTTTTAATATTAATAAGTGCAAGGTGTTGCATTTTGGAGTGCAGAAATATAAGGCTGTGTACTATATCGATGGTGCCATATTGCAGGAAGGATGAGATTAGAGATTTGGGAGTGAGAGTTGACAGCTGGTCAGACCACACTTGGACTATTGTGCTCAGATCTGGTCACTTAGTTTTCAATGTGATGTGGAGACATTGGAGAGGATCCAGAGACAAGTGACTAAGACAATATCAGGAGTTTGGAACGCTGGCTATGGAGAGAGGTTGAAGAGATGTAGATTGCAGAGTTTGGTGGATAGGAGGAAGAGAGGTGATATGATAGAGGCATTTAAGTTGGTGAGAGGATTTTATCAGATTAATCCAGAAGGGATTATAAAAAGAGTAGAAGATAAGAGGGAAAGAACCATGAGTCATTTCTGGAAGTTAAGTAAAAGTGTGGTGAAGAAGGGTGTGAGGAGTAGATTTTTTTTACATGGAGAATTGTCAGTGAATGGAACGCATTACCAGAATGTGTCGTTAATGCAAGGAGCGTTAAGGATTTTAAGATTCTATATGATAAATATCTTGTCAGTTGAATGAACCTCCCATGGTGAGCCTGTTGATTCCATGGAGGGTGTAATAATAATAATAATAATAAATAAGAACAATATCCATTAATTTAAAGATGAAAAGCAGAGATTAGTTGTGAAGAAATTTTACATGCAAACTTTTGTTTGCTTTTGATTGGATAAAGTAGAGATGAAAGCATAATTTCTTGTCAAGTAAAACATACGTTCTAACTCAGTATAAAAAACTCCTGCTACAATTATTCCCAATCAAGAGTATCATGATAATATGCTGATAAACAATTTTTATACTTGTATATAGAAATATTACTAACCAATGAACAAAAGTCAAAACTGGTCTTGGAAGTTATCTTGAAAGATACATGCTGTAACGTTATAAGATTTAATGAGATATCTGATACAGTGCCGAATTTACCTATAAGCTAACCATACTGCAGCCTAGAACCTCAACATTTAAGGGGCTCATTAATTTTAAGTTCATTAATCTTATTAATTTTTGCACATAATAATTTTTTGTTTCATTATTTTTCATCATCATTTTTGGACTTCATAAATTTTGAGCAGTTCATACAAGTGGGAGGCCAAAAAAGATAATTTTACACAACATCAGTGTTACGATCATTTTGCTAGCATTTATTTATTTATTTTTATTACAAATTTGCACATTTTTTCTCTTTCCACCATATCAACACAAAATGTGGCCCTTAATATCAAGAACTAGCTGAGCCACCTGTATAAATTCCACTTCCATTTTTCCTTTCCTCCTTCCAATCTACTGTGCGACCACAGAAGATTGGAGGGAGAAGATTCAATTCATGTTGAAGGGGAGCAAGGAATAAGGCGATATACGAATTAGTCATCAACACATGAAATCACGTGCTTTATATGCAAAATATTTACCACTTTAAAAACTAGAATTTATAGTTTTTAAAAACTAGAAAATAAATATTTTCATAAAAGAAAAACTAATTTTCTGACATATAATAATAAACACATCCCACAAAACACATTGATTACCCTACTATTAGAAATGATTCGCCTCTTCTGCCATGCACAGAAGTGTCGAGGGGTTTCGCATCCGTGGTCGTACAGTATGTCCTGATAGTTGAAGCCCCCCCCCTCCAAAATAATTGTTCGGCCTGCACTCATTGTGCTAATTTGCCAATGCTTGGTATTCACATCTTCCTGTAGACTTCCTGGTCTATAATAGCAAATCGCACAATATTTTTTTGTCCTACTGTCATTTTTCTTGCACCCAATAACCTCAAATGAACCATCTCCTCCAAACCTAAAATCCTCTTTAACTTCTAATTTTGTTGGTTGAAGTTCTTCAGCAATACCTGTCCTATTTCCTCTATCCTCTCTGAAAATACAATACCCTTTATATTCTATCCCTGTAACAATATCACTTTCTGAAGAAAGTTTTTTTACCTTGGGTATACGTTAAAGATACCAAGCAATTTTATACAGTTGGTTTTAATCCTTTTTCCCAAATAAGCAAACAAGCATGTAAGTCAAGTTTATGCCTGAAGTATTTTCATGCCTGAGGCAACTTGTGGTAAAGGTGGAGCAAGATCTGATCACTTTCCTTAGTATCTCCCATAATGCAAAGCATCTCGTTGCAGACATGTATGATGCTATGCATTAATGGAAGGGCCACTACCTCGACCGGTTTCGACCTTTATTGAGGTCTCATCAATGGGAGCCAGACCCTGAGATGCCAAGGATGAAGTAATGCAGAACTTATAATTTTTACCTATACAAGTTGCCACAAGGTGCTTTGAGCTTATTAAATAAAAATCTCAGGATGATCTGGATAGTGGCCCTTCCCTTAATGCACAGCATCATACATGTCTGCAAAGAGATGTGCTTTGCATTATAGGAGATACTAAGGAAAGTGATCAGAACTTACTCCACCTTTACCACGAGTTGCCTAAGACCTGAAAATACTTCAGGCGCAAACTTGACTTACCTGCTTGTTTGCTTACTTGGGAAAGAGGATTAAAACCAGGTTTATAAAATTGCTTGGTATCTTTAACGTATAGTATACCCAAGGTAAAAAAAAAACTTTCTATATCTTTCTCTCATCCTGAGATTTTTATTTAATAAGGTCAAAGTACCTTGTGGCAACTTGTATAGGTAAAATTTATAAGTTCTGCATTACTTCAAACTTGGCATCTCAGGGGCTGACTCCCACTGATGAGACCTCAATAAAGGTCGAAACCGGTCTGGGTAGTGGCCCTTCCCTTAATGCATAGCATCTTACATGTCCTCAAGGAAATGTGCTTTGCATTATGGGAGATACTAAGGAAAGTGATCAGAGCTTACTCCACCTTTACCATGAGTTGCCTCAGACCTGAAAATACTTGGGAAAAAGGATTAAAACCAAGTTTATAAAATTACTTGGTATCTTTAAAATATCACTTTCTGTCAACTAGGTCTCACTAATGTCTACAATTTTTGACCAAGTCAAGCTGACCAATGCCAAAAACTCTTCTTTATTTCTAGCATTTGTGGAATTTGCTTAAATGCATTTCAATATCCCCTTAAATATGTCATTTTCAATCCATTTGGTTAAACATTTGGTTCAATCCATTGTATTAAACGTGTGAAACTGCATTCAGCATTGCACACTCATTTCTGTATACACTTGTTTGTCTCAAAGGTGGCTGAAACCACGCTGACTCCCCACCCCACAAACTAGTTTTCCTCATTTTGCACTTTCAACCTCTCAACGAAAAAACTCTCTCTCTCTCTCTCTCTCTCTCTCCAAATTTGCCTTCGTTACTCTTTTCTGGATCCCCTCCAATGTTTCCACATCACAATTGCAGTTGACCAAATCCAAGCACAATAGTTCAAGTGGAGTCTGACCAGTGCTTGATAACAGTAGCACAACCACCTACTCATCCCTACATCTTAGTGTGCTTCTTATCATAGCAGCATTGTAGTGCTGCTATGATTATAATAACTGCAATATGCTGTCTAAACTTTAGTCTACTATCAAAAATCATTCCCATATCTCTAATTTCATCCATTTCCTGCAGTACAGTGCCATCAATATAGTACACAGCCTTATATTTCACTCCAATATCTTGCACTTATTAATATTAAAACTATAACTCTCACTCCTTTGACCAAATCAATAGTCTATTCAAATCTTCCTGGAAGGAATTAACATTAATAGTGCTACTTATAATTCTCCCCAACTTTACAACACTTTGGTTAATGGAGAATCCTACCAGGTATTATATGAAACAGTGTGATTTGTAACAAGATTATCACCAGAGTGTAATTTGCTATTATAAATTAAAAGGAGAGCAGTAAAGTTTATAATATTCATTAAAGGAAAAGAACTAAAAAAAAAGTTATATAAGCATGATTTATATCGAGAATTACACAATGTCTTACAATCCATCATGGCAATACATTCAAAATTCACTCGACTTGCTTTCTTTTACTTTGAGGATATCTTCATGACATATTTTAAGAATAGGAACTGTTTTGCATATAATAATGTGAAAATTTGCAAACTGAGAAATTTCTGCAAGTTATGAAAATTTTCTCATGAAAACGTTTTAGTTCAGAAGACAAAAATACCTTTTTTCCTCTTGTTACTGCCATCACAGGTGAAGTATTTGTAAATGACATCCCCTAGAAAATGTTTATATATTATATACATTGCTTTCATTAATACTGTACATCTGTTTGTAACAAACTAATTTTATTGTTATTGTTATCAGTGATCTGTATACAAAGAGAGAGAAAACAAAAACTGCAAATAAAAAAAAATGTGGTGAAATCAAATTGTATTAACAAATATTGCATTTCATTGTATGTGTTACTCAGTGAAGAACAAACTGCCATCAGATAATTCATTTTTCCTGCCTTCATTAGCTCTGAAGATGAACTGAAGAACTCTGGTAATTCATTGATTCAAATAGTAACTACCAGGCTATGCTGGGTTACTAGTGCAATTTTGTTTACTGCATTATTATATTATTAAGTTTGTAATTTGTAATAGTAATGATGCATAATAAACAATAACTTTATAATTTGCCACTAATGCATCACATTACACTATTCATAAAAATGAAATAATTTAATATGTATACTTTCATATATTCTTCTTCAAGTGTCATCCCCTAGAAGGAGGTTGGCAACCATGTCAGAAAACCTTTTTCTCTCTTTTGCTGCTCTGGAACATTTATGGTACTTCAAGCCAGTCCAGTCCTTAATGTCTTCAAACCACATTCTCCTGGGTCTACCTCTCCCTCTTTTATCATCCAATTTTCTTTCTAATATTAATTTCTGAATGCCTTCTTGTCTAGTTAGATATCCAAAATATTTAAGTTTTTGCTTTCTTTAAAACATTTGTTTTTCATTTTCTCTGTCCATGGTATTTTCAACATTCTTCTGATGGTCCACATTTCGAAAACTTCTAATTTTTTTCTCTGCTTCTTTATTTAGAGTCCAAGTTTCACTGTTGTAGAGAAGGCTTGACCAGATATATAATAAATTTAGTTTAATCCTTTACCCAAGTGTAAGCAAACAAAGTCTGTGTCTGAAGTATTTTCAGGACTGAGGTAACTCGTAGTAAAGGTGGACCAAGCTCTCATCACTCCTGGTCTCAGTATCTCCCATAATGCAAAGCACATCTCCTTGCAGACATGTATAATGCTATGCATTAAGGGAAGGGCCACTACCCAGACCAGTTTCGACCTTTATTGAAATCTCGTCAGTGGGAGCTAGACCCAGAAGTGGTGATACTAAGGCAGAAGCAATGGAGAGATCATATTTACTTATCTCAGTATCTCCCATAATGCAAAGCATTATGGGAGATACTGAGAGCTTGGTCCATCTTTACTACAACTTGCCTCAGTCCTGAAAATACTTCAGGAACAAACTTTGTTTGCTTACACTTGGGCAAAGGATTAAACTAAATTTATTATAGTCTAACCAAGTGGAAAATAAACTTCTGAGCAGATATAGCATTTTATTAATATTTTTCTTGTGTCTATATTAATGTCTCTGGACGTTACAACAGTTTTCATATCAGTAAAGGCTTTTCTTGATATCTCTATTCTTCGTTTTATTTCTTTAAGGGAATTTCCTCTGTCTGTAAACATTTGTCCCAAATATATAAAAGACTGAACCTGTTAAATTTTCTTTTTGTTAACAGTTATGTTTAGCTTCTTATTTATTGGTTCTTTTTGATATAATCAAGCACTTTGTTTTCTTCAGGTTAATAATTAGTCCCATGTCTAAGCTTCTGTTGTAATGCTTTCATATATGAACTGTTTACACATGGATCTAAGATCTTAGATCTAAGCAAGACTAAAACATGCCTCAAGCCATGTTTCATAGTAGCCTTAATAATTTAGTCTGTTTGCATTTATGTAACATGTTAAATGATTTATTTAATTAATAAAATGATGGAACACTGAATTATGACCACCTGCCTAATATCAAGTTGGATTATGTTTTTGCACAGATAATGATCAATATTCATAGTACTGGTTCCATCAGCTAGTGACATCTGTGTGAATCTGTAGCTATAAAATGTCTACAAGCATACACAGTACCTGAATAAAAGAGACAGAGAAATCATCATTGGCTAAGTATTCAAGGTACGTGACATCTTCAAATGTATTATATGTTTCCTTGAACCAATTCCTTATAACATAATTATTAACTAACTTAAGGAATTCACAACATACACTAGAATACAAATTAAATTAAACTTGAATATATATTTCCAATATTTCGGCAACGTCATGTTGCCATCTTCAAAGGAACTTAAAATAAAGACACATGCATGCAGGCACTACATACAGTAAATGAGGAAGAAGCGAGGAAGCTATTGTTTCTCCTAAAAGATGGTGGCACCTAGCGGGTTATGTAAGTATTCTTGGCCATTGGGCTAAAGGTCTCCTGATGTACGTCTCCCAAATTTAGGGCAGTCTCATGCAACCAAATTTGTGGAGGTTTGGCACGTTTCTTAGGGCTGAGGCTGATTCCATAAAAAATCTTTCAAATTTGAACTTGCTATGGTGTATTATTGTGGCTTTCTTCAACCATATTCTGTGGCGTGTATCCAGAGCATGGTCTGCAAGACCAGAGTGGCTATACTGGTGAAAACGGATGTAGTCCTTGTATTCTGAAACTCTGATATTCACTGTACTGCCTGTTTGGCCAAAGTAGGAGAGCTTACAGCTGCAAGGGACCTGGTATACACCAGGTAGGACTAGGGGAAATTGTTGGTCTTTAGTGGAGCGGATAAGGGATGCCAATTTTCTATATGGTCTGTAAGAAGAGGTCAAGTCATGTTTTTTTAAGATTTTTGTAATTTTTTCCAAGGTGCCTGGGATGTAGGGAATGGTCATGGATTTAGAGTAATCCATGTTGTGAAGGGGAGAGGGTTGTGTTGTGGTTTACTGGTTTAAATATTTTTTGGATTTTTTGAGGGAGATAGCCATTGGCTGAGAAAGTGTTGAGGATGTGATTTGGTTCAGTGGTTAGGGCATTGTCATTTGAACAGATTATTTTAGCCCTGTTGTATAGTGTTTTAATAACTCCATATTGCTGTGAGGGGGGGAGAGGAATTGTTGGTGAATGTATCTGCCTGTATGGGTGGGTTTAATATAAATAGAGAAAACCAAGGTTCCATCAGGCTGGCGGGTGACTAGTGTGGCTAGGAAAGGGAGGCTGTTGTTTACTTCTTTTTCCAGGGTGAACTTGATTCTGGGGTGTTGGTTGTTTAAGTGTATTAAGAAGGAGATGAGTGTATCAGAGCAATGTGGCCAAATAGCGAACACATCATCAACGTAGCGAAGCCATATGGTTGGTTTTTGTGGGGCAGAGTTTAAGGCTTTCTCTTCAAAAGTCCCCACCCTTGGCCAACTCCATAAAGAAGTTGGCCAAGGGTGGGGAGAGTGGTGAACCAATGACTGTCCCCCTCTATTTGTTTGTAGGATTTTCCCTGCCAAACGAAATAGCTTACTCATCTTTGACAGTAAACTTACATTTCTAGCACACATTCGTCAACTAAGAGAAAAGTGCAAGAGAGTGTTGAACCTTCTTCGCACTCTATCCTCTACTGAGTGAAACTTACATTTCTAGCACACACATTCGTCAACTAAGAGAAAAGTGGAAGAGAGTATTGAACCTTCTTCGCACTCTATCCTCTACTGAGTGGGGTGCTAATCGAGCTTCATTGCTCCATCTTTATCATGCACTTATACGTTCAAAGCTGGATTATGGATCCCAAGTCTATGGTTCTGCAAGACAGAGTAACCTATGATGGTTGGATTCCATACATCATCAGGGTATAAGGATAGCCACTGGTGCCTTTTGCACATCACCTACTCAAAGTCTTGGTTTCTGTAGCTACTGGAATAACAGTATATCCCATTCTTGATTCAGGATTTGGATGATGAGTGCGTTTTAGACAGAAGTGTACACAGACTTTTTTTTTCTGTTGAAAACCTAAACCCATTATTAAGAGCCCACAGAGAGACATTATCAATTGCTTGCTGAAGTTGTCTTTCAATTACCCTCATGTTACGTGAGTGACAGTAAATTGTGAAGTCATCAACATATAGAGCATTGTCTATGGTGGGAGGACGCTGTTAATGATTGCGTTAATTTTAATAGCAAAAAGGGTTATACTTAAGACAGAGCCTTCGGGAACACCCAGTTCTTGATGATATGGTCGAGATAGCGTACTTCTCACTTTGACTTGGAAAGTTCACCGGGATAGAAAGTTTTTAATAAATACAGGGAGGTGTTCTTTGAGACCTACGTTATACAGGTCTTTTAATATGCCATATATCCAGGCCGTGTCATAAGCTTTTTCCATGTCAAAGAAAACTGAAAGGAGATGTTCTTGCTTCAGAAATGCATCTCTTATACAAGTTTCTAAATGAACCAAATGGTCTGAAGTTGAACGATGTCTACAGAAACCACACTGTGTACTGGAGAGAAGATTTTTGCTTTCTAAATACCACAAATCTGGCATTAACCATTTTCTCTAGTATCTTACAAAGACAGCTGGTGATTCAGAACAATGAGATGATAATTATTTGCTTGTGTTGGATCTTTTCCTGGTTTTGGGATAGCAATGGCAATTGACTTATGCCAAGAATTTGGAAGCTCTTCCTCTGCAAGTATTCTATTGTATAGTAAGAGAAGGAGATTCATAGAAGATGATGGTAGATGTTTTATCATTTCATAATGGATATCATCAGGTCCTAGTGCACTAGGGCGAGATTGTAGGAGAGCTCTTTTTAGTTCTGCCTTAACAAATGACTGATTATATGGCTGAAGAATGTTGGTAGAAAAATTAAGTCTTTGTTTCTCTTGCTGCTCTTTCAGTATTAAAAATTCAGGAGAATATGAAGCTGTTGCTGAGATTCTAGCAAACGTTTCTCCCAAAGTGTCTGCAATAGCTTTGGGATCAGCAATAAAACTTCCATTATGGTCTAAGGTAGATAAACAATGTGTATCATATCTGCCTTTCATTTTCCGGATTTTAACCCATACAATTTTTGGACTGGTCACTTGATTAACTGATGTAGTAAATTGGATCCATGACTGTTTTTGACTCTGATGCCTCACATAGCATGCTCTGGCTTGAGCACGTTTGAAAGCTATTAAGTTTGATGTGGTGCGGTATCTACAAAATATGTCCCATGCTCTGTGTTGATCTTTTTTGGCTGTCTGACATTCTGGGTTCCACCAATGCATTAGATAGAATGGAAACCGAAATGATGTTTTCGGGATGGAGGCTGCTACTGCCTGGATAATGCACTCAAACACCTATCAATGCACTTCATTGATAGGTGCTTGACTGATAGTATCAGCATTAAATTTTGCAAGATGAGAAAAACTATTCCAATCAGCCTGGTACATTTTCCATATAGGTATTCGCATGGGTGAACATGGTTCGTGTGAAGACATTGTGCATAGAACAGGGAAGTGATTGCTTTCATATATGTTCTTCTCAACATCCCATGTGAGCAGTGGAAGAATGGAAGGGGAACAGACTGTAAGACTAATTGCAGAATATGAATGAGTAGGCACATGAAAGAAAGTATTAACTTTATTATTTAAAAGGGAGAGGTGATTATTATCAAGGACTTTCAATGATTTGACCTCGTCTGTTAATGTTGGCAGTATCCCACAGAGTATTGTGACCATTAAAGTCACCCATCAAAAGTATGGGTTCAGACAGTTGTAAGATAAGATTATCAAGATCAATTTCATTTAACTAACACTCGGTGGTAAATAAATTGAACATACTGTAACAAGAAATCCCACAGAGAGCTGAATCGCTACTGCTTCCAGAGTAGTATTAAGCTGGACATGGTGG
This sequence comes from Typopeltis vanoorti, assembly GCF_054136105.1. Taxonomy (NCBI): domain Eukaryota; kingdom Metazoa; phylum Arthropoda; class Arachnida; order Uropygi; family Thelyphonidae; genus Typopeltis; species Typopeltis vanoorti. The sequence continues at coordinate 81,167,026 of NC_143568.1, forward strand.
AAAGGAATATGACTGCCCACTACGATAGCTACTCCTCCATGAGCAGGACCACCTCCAGTTCTGTCCTTACGTACAACAGTGAAATTCCTAAAGGTACAGTCCTCGTTGGGTCTTAAGTACGGTTCCCATAACCAGAAACAGAAAAGTTTGTGTTTCTGCACAACATCTTGATATCATCGATATTCTGGCGAATCCTACAACAGTTCCATTGTAAAAATTTTCCTATTGTCTTGATTTTATTGACTTGTCAGGTATTCGGGAGGTTGAGGACTTACCTTTGTCAGATTTATACTTATCCATTGTTTTAGGGTAGAGTGTTCAAAACATCAAATGTGTTAGGGTCAGTTGGTAGGTTTAGTTTACTTTCACTGGGTACTGAAGTATCCATTTTTTCTGTGCAAGTGCCTTGTGGTTTATCTTTGATTGATATCTCCGCCATAATTTTTTTTGACAGGTGAGTTTTCATCGACTGGGACGACTTTTGAAGTTGTCTCTGGAGTAAGGCCAAAGGTCTTGCGATTAATGCGCTCAACAGAGAAGCACTTGCGATCATAAAGTTCAGGTATGGTGAAATTATCAGATGGTGGAATAGACATACATGTTTGAGTTGCTGTTGGCACTTTTTTAATTGTTACTTTTTCAGCATAAGAGGATCTCAGAACAGGAGTAATGGCAGCCAGCTTTCTTTTGCATCCTGATATGTTATGTTTTGTTCTGTTTTAATTTTTTTGTATCTCTTTTTCATCTTTCCATTTCTGACATGCACGAGAGTAAGCTGGATGATCTCCCTAACAGTTGACATGTTTAGCTTTTTTTTGCACAGCAAGATTTGTTATCATGTTCTTTACTACCACATCAGGCACAAGTAGTAGAACCACGACAGGCAGTTTGGGCATGTCCATATCTCTGACATCTCGGCAGGTTAGGAATGTACATTCTAACAGGACAGCTGAGATGCTTTAAATGTCAGAGATATGGACATGCCCAAACTGCCTGTTGTGTCATGATGTCCTTGTGGACACATTGTTTCCACAAGGACATCACCAGAACACAATTTCTTAACAGTTTTGGAAGGTCCTGCCAGTGCTTCTAAACTTTTTAAATAAAGAAGAGTGACATTTTCCCTATTGGTTTTTCACCTGTAGCATGAATGATTAAAAATGTTGGTACATTTATGTTAGCATCATATTTCTTTTGTTTCTTACTTCTGTTTCCATATGCTGTATCTACGGTATCAGTACTTGGTTGGGACTTTGGTTAGGGTCCCTGAAACATTTGAAGATGAAGGATTCATGCTCACGGAGTTTTTAGTTCGGTGCCAGAGATCCCCACCTACCATGGAGCCACACATGGATGCCCACTACCTGGAATGCAAAGACTGCGCTCAGGAGTTGAACTCCAGGGACACTATACCGGCACTACAGCAGGTCTAGGATCCCGACCTCAGACTATGGGGTGATATACTTACTGCAACACCATTGACTCTTGCAGGCAAACCCACTAGCCGATTGATCCTGGCTAGGCCATCCAGGACCCGAAGCAGGGGCTCCGAAGTAGTCTTGCCGAAGCAGGGATCAAAGTAGTGCAAGACTACCAGGATCCCCTTTCCGGATATCCACGGGTCACACTGTACAGCAAACACACGGCAGGCCGTTGGATCCCAGTGATGGTAGTCTGGTAAAAAGGATAGTGAAAAAGACTTAAGAGAAGCAGAGTCAAGAATATGGCTTTCTTTCTTATTGGAAAATAAGAAAGAAAGAAAAGGTGCAGTATGAGAAGAGATTGGCTAGTCAGACAAGGTTAATTCAAAGGAATTCTCCAGCTCTATGGCAAGCAAGAAGAAGAATATTTATGGAAGGTTGACACTGCTGGATAGTCATGACAGCAGAGTGAGACTGTCACAAAGGATATAGTGGAATTATTGAATGAGCACTTTATCAGTGCATATCATACTGGTGTGAATGCTGTACAATATGTAAAAGGAAGGTAAGTATTAAAAGATTTGGAAGTGAAAGAATCAAAGATGTATCAAATGTTGATTGGGTTAAATGTTAATAAGGCTGTGGGAATGGATGACATATCATAACATATTCTTAAGGAATGTGCACGACAGTTAGCTATGCTCTTTACCTGATTATTTAATGACAGTCCTGCAGTGAGTAAGTTTCCTAAAGAATGGAGAAAAGACATATACAGTGATATTTTTGAGCTCTGCAAAAGCGTTTGATAGATGACTACATGATAAGTTGGTGTACAAGCTGCAGAGGATGGGAATATGTAGTATATTGGTTAGATGGATTGGATTGGCTCTCTGAATGATACTAGCAAATTGTGTATGATGGAGCAGTGTCTCAAAAAAGGAGGGCAACCAGCGGTATACTCCAGGGTACTGTTCTTGGGCCCTCTGATGATCAACTTGTTTGTAAATGATACACCATATGAACTGACTAGGAATTGACTCTTGACTTGAACAAAGGAGTGGGAGTACTAGTTTTAACATAAGTGCAAAGTGTTGCATTTTGAGTGGACACATAAGGATGTGTATTATATTGACTGTGCTGTACTGCAGGAAGTGGATGAGATTCAGGATTTGGGAGTGATGGCTAACAGTAGAGTGAAGTTTAGAGGGCATATTGCAAGTGTTGTAAAGACTGCATGCTGTGATAAGAAGCACATTAACATTTAGGGATAATGAGGCAACTGTATAGAGCAATGGTCAGATCACACTTGGGCTATTGTGCTCAGATTTGGTCTCCTGATTGTCGATGTGAAGCGGAAACATCGAGAATGTACATAGATGAGTGAAAGACAATATCAGGATTCTGGAATGATGGCGAGAGAGAGAGAGAGAGAGAGGTTGAAAAAATGTGGATTAAAGAGTTTGGTGAATAAGAGGAAAAGAAGAGGTATGATAGAGATGTTTAAGTTACTAAGGAAATTTTATCATATTAATTCAGATTGGATTATAAAAAGAGTAGAAGGCAAAAGGATAAGAACCAGAAGCCATCCCTGAAAGTTATGTAAGAGCGTGGTGAAGTGAGGGGGGCGTAAGTTAAGGAGTAGATTTTTTTACATGGAGAATTGTGAGTGAATGGAGCACGTTACTGGAATATGTTGTTAATGCAGGGAGTATTAAAGGATTTTAAGATTCAGTATGACAAATAAATATGTTGTCAGTTGAATGAACCTCCCACAATGATCAACTGATTCGTGGAGGTTATAATAATAATAATAACATCTGAATGTGTGACAAAGATTTTGAAGAATTCCAACTCATTGTCACCATCAAAATCCATCAATCAAATTTGCAATTTCTTACCTTCTACAAACAGAAAAACTGTCACCATTGCTACCCTGGTGTTTAGAAACTTACATGTTCTTGATCAAATAAGGAGATTAGTAAAAAAATGTATTATTTCAGAATACCAAAACCACATCCAGCTTATTAAGCTTTATAAATCTGGTCTGGCTCAACATGCCACTGATAATATAGCCATGGAATCCAGTGGAATAATCTCTATTTAAAACTGCACTTTTAAATATGAGCATTTATTCAAATAAAGTGCTGAATTCTTACTCTAACTAATATCATAATGGGTGTCTTTTTGTTCTAAAAGTTTCAGAAACTGTTATTGTCGATTGCATTAAATGTTTTTTATATTTTTTAATCATAATAATACACACACATGCATGCACACAACCACATCGTGTGTGTGTGTGTGCATGTGCATGCATAAATGGATTAAAAAAAGGATTTGTACCAACAGAATAATCTTAAGATCATCTGGTTATTTTGTTGGCATCTTCTCTCTGCAATATATAGGACTCTCACAATCATATCAATGTCATACAACTGCCAGTATTCCACCACAAAAGTATGTTTGTAGTATGAATCATCATTGATTATGGTTACTGTAATATTTCCAATATTCTAAATTCAAAGTACAAAACTTGGTGGTAAAAGCATCAATGTTAGATCTCATTACAAAAACAGAAAGTAAAGATAAGGAGGTGGTTGTGCATGAAATAAGAAATTAAAATATCTATAGTATTTCATGACTTGTAATTCAGTGAAATATTAAATTTCTTAATCCATATATAAGCAAAACAAATAATTATTTGTTTCACTATAATCAAAGAGCCAAAGCATTCATTTCAGCGATGTACTTAGCAATGTATACTTCACAGCCAAAAAAAAATAAATACTTTGAAAATTGGAAACTTGACTATAGAGCTCATGAGAATATAATCCTTGGCACTGAGTAAGAGTTGCCTTGGCTTGTGCTACTTAAAAGACAAATATTGTCCATGCATCCATATAGTCATCTTTTATTAGTGCATTTGATAAATTTCAATGGCTTGACAGATGTTTCAAATTGGATGGTTCTCATCAGAGACCAGACAGAAGCCTTAACAGGGAAAGAACTCTTATTCAATACCCAAGCAATCCAAATTCAGAGCTGTCTCTAACATAAGTAAACTCTCAGTTGGAACGTAAATTGTAATTATCAAAAGAGCCCAAAGCTATATTTTAGCAATGTTAAATAGATAGAAATAGAGGATATTAAAGATCCATCATTTTTATTTATTTTCATGTTATTGATGACAACAGAGATGATAAGAAAATAATATTTATTAACTTATTCGAGGATATTTCGCTGGTATTATATCCAGCATCTTTAGAGCACAAAAACAGTTTGTCACAGTACACAAAACATCAACAACAATTGGTATAGTTGAAAGTTTATTTTTCACTTCATTAGACTATAATAAATTTAGTTTAATCCTTTATCCAAGTGTGAGTAAACAAAGTTTGCACCTGAAAGTATCTTCAGGACTGGGGTAAGGTAATACAACACTGGGCAACTCGTAGCAAAGGTGGACCAAGCTAACATCACTCCTATCTCAGTATCTCCTATAATGCAAAACACATCTCCTTGCAGATCTGTATAATGTTATGCATTAAGGAAAGAGCCACTAGTTTCGATCTTTATTGAGGTCTCTTCAGTGGGTGGGAGCCAGGCCCAGAAGTGGAGATACCAGGCAGAAGCAATGGCGAGGTCATCTTTACCTATAAGAGTTGCCAAAAGGTGAGCCACCATTTTATTAAATTACCTGGATTTAGAGAAAGATGTTAAAAGTTTATTTTTCACTTGGTTAGACTATAATAAATTTAGTTTAATCTCGGTCCACCTTTGATACGAGTTTCCAGGTGTTGTACTACCTTACCCCAGTCCTGAAGATATTTTCAGGCGCAAACTGTTTGCTCACACTTGGATAAAGGATTAAACTAAATTTACTATAGTCTAACCAAGTGAAAACTAACTTTCAACATCTTTCTCTAAATCCAGGTAATTTAATAAAAAGGTGGCATACCTTTTGGCAACTCCTATAGGTAAAGATGACCTCGCCATTGCTTCTGCATGGTATCTCCACTTCTGGGCCTGGCTCCCACTGAAGAGACCGCAATAAAGGTCGAGACTAGTCTGGGTAGCGGCCCTTCCCTTAATGCATAACATTATACATATCCGCAAGGGGATGTGTTTTGCATTATGGGAGATACCGAGATAGGAGTGATGTTAGCTTGGTCCACCTTTGCTACGAGTTACCCAGTGTTGTACTACCTTACCCCAGTCCTGAAGATATTTTCAGGCGCAAACTTTGTTTGCTCACACTTGGATAAAGGATTAAACTAAATTTATTATAACAATTGGTATAACAGTAGGAATAGTTTAAAAAAATTGTAATGGACAACACAAGGAATTAAAGTCCTAATTAGGCATCAACTATGTTGGAAAAAGAGAGAAAACAAATATTAATTAGATCTTAAAATGACTGTCTTTCAGATTTTTGGTAAATTGATACAGCCATACTTGTTGAAGTTTGGAGTATGTTTTAAAGCTTCTGCTGATTTCAAAAACATTCTCTCTGACTTATGACTTCTGTGTAACACTTTTGTTTTCTTCCAATTGATCCTGAGTGAAGTGATATCCAAGTCGTGGTTTGCTAGACCCGACTTGCCATAACAATAGTACCGGATGTATTTTTTATGTTCATCAAGGGGGGGGGGGGGGATGTCAAAAGTTCTTGTCTGTCCATAGTAAGCCCAGTCACAAGAACAGGGCACTTCATAAATTATTGGATGTGATAGAGAAGAGAATTTGTCCTTAGGTGAATGGATGAGAGTTACTAATTTGAGGCAATAAGGTTTAAATACAGTGCATAGCTGATATTCATTGAGCACTCTATTGTCTGACTACAGATGTGAGAATCCTGGCTGGCACATTGCCAAGAAGAGTCAATTCATGTTGAAGGGGAGAAAGAAATAAGTGATATATGAATTCGTCACCAACATGCAAAACATTTGTAGGTAAAATTTTCCAACTGTTGTACAAACAAATTAGTTACAACTTTAAAAACTAAACAAAAAAAAAAAAAAATCAGCTAACACCTTTTTATTCCCATATACGGGAGTAGGCGAGGCCATTTAGCCCTATCTAACTTTCGGAGACTGAGTGGGCAGTTCAATCTCCACTGGTACCAATCAGAGATAGATGGCCCAAGGCTATCACTAATTAAGCGGTACACAGCGAAGAGAGACGGCTCGAATGTGCCGCCATCTCATGGTCCCTAACCCTAATGCAATATATTTAATGTCTGAAATAATGTGGGTTCTATGGTCGATTTTCTTGAGTTTACAGGACGAAAAACCCGAGTTTCCAGGAAGAAAAACCTGCTTGCCCGTGCCAGAGATCGACTAACTTGGGAACCGGTCGAAGAAAGGCTTAGAAAAATTTCTTCTAGTCACCGACTAGACTCGAAACCAAGTCTTCCTTCGTGCGGCCAAGCGCCGTGGTGTGCAAACGCCACATCCACTGAGAACTAGAATGCTAATAAAAGAAAAGCTAATTTTCCGACATATAATAATAAATACTCATTCCACGAAACACACTGATTACCATATTATTGGAGTGAATTCGCCTTCTGCCATGTGAAGTGTTGAGGGGTCTCGCATCTGTGCCATGCAGTAGTAGATATCTTTTCAGATGTGCCTTGAATGTATGGATATTGTGTGGTAGGCAATGGATGGGATTTCTGGGAAGCATTTAGTATTTTTTCTATCCTATGGAGATTATAACCATTGGCTAAGAAGGTGTGACCTAAGTGATCGAGTTCAGCAGAAAGAGCATTGTCATTAGAACAAATAGCTCTAGCTCTGTGAGTTAGTGTTTAGGATACCATACTGTTAAGCTGGATGATAGTGTGACTATTTGTGCAAGTATTTCCTTGTATATGTGAGTTTTCTATAAACAGAAAAAGATAAGGAAGCATCTGGAAGCCATGTGATTAGTATATCCAGGAAGGGCAGACAGTCATTAGCTTTCTGTTCCATTGTGAAGTGGATTTTAGGATGTTGACTAAAAATGTATCCAATGTGTCTGGACCATGTGGCCAAATAGCAAACACATCATCAATAGTGTAGCCAAATCACTGGTTTGAGAGTGGCTGTATTCATAGCTAGCTTTTCCAAGTGTTCTAAGTAGAAATTGGCTAATGGGGGAAGGGCCCATTTCTGTCCCATCTAGTTGTTTGTATATATCTGAGGAGGCTGTGGAGAGGGTTCAGAGAAGAGTGACCAAGTTGGTGAGTGATGTAAAAAATGCTCCCTACATTGATAGATTGAGAGCTTGTGGATTGCAGAGATTGGTTGATAGGCGAAGAAGAGGGGGATATGATAGAAACATTTAAATTACTGAAAGGTTTTTATAGGATTGATGCAGAGGAAATGTTTCAGCTGTGTGATAGTGATGGAAGAACAAGAGGTCATCCCTGGAAATTAAAGAAGAGTGTAGTTAACAAAGGTGTCAGAACAAGGTTTTTTGCCTGGAGGATGGTGAATTAGTGGAATTCATTGCCTGACTTAGTTGTGAGCTCTTCGTCTGTAAATGAATTCAAGAAGAGATATGACAGATATTGTTTTGCTAGTTTGAGTCTCCTGTGATGAGTCTACTGACTCCATGGAGATACCCGTAATAATAATAATAATATTTCCTTTCCATGTAAAATAACCTGCATGTGCTGTAAATTTACATAGTTCAAATAGATAGGAAAATGTGACTTTAGTAAATCGAGGGTTTCAATTAACAGTATATTTGTAAATAGTAAAATGATATCATAACTAATCATTACTTCTGAACTTTTTAAGATATGGTTTTCTAAAATACTTTTTAGGCGAACAGAATTTTTAAAAAAGGAGGGGAAATTATTTGTTAGCTAAATGTTTATTAAGTTTGTATGTGGGACTGTTTATAATATCCCCAATAGGGCATAGGGGTGTAAATTGTTTGTGAATTCTAGGTGCTACATATATTCTGGATATTTTAACAAGAAAAGGCTTAAGTTTGTTAACTGTTTCTTTTGGCCAGGAAGTGACTTTTTTCAATAATTTGCAAACTTCATTCTTTTAAGAGTTAGTGGGATCATAATCTATAATTTGGTATGTGGATCAGTCCTGTAAAAATATGTGCATTTTGCTTTCATATTCATCACAGTAGCATTACCTTTGCCTGCTTCAGTTATATTACTGTATAGTTCTTTTAAAACACTGATTTCAGAACTATACAGTAATAACCATGTTGTTATAACTTGTTATAACTAAAGCAGACAAAAGTAATGCAACTGTGGTGATGTACCGTTAATTGAAGTCTTTGATTTACTGAAGTCACATTTTCCCCTTGATTTCCCCTGACATATTTAAACTATTTAAATTTATAGCACATGGAGGTTATGTTACAAGGAAAGGGAAGATATACAAATAACTAGATGAGACAGCAATGGGCTCTCCCCCTTTGGCAATTTCTACTTAGAACACTTGGAAAGGCTAGCCATGAATACAACCACTCTCAATCCAGTGATTTGGCTACATTATTGATGATGTGTTTGCTATTTGGCCACATGGTCCAGACACATTGGATACATTTTTAGTGCATTTAAATAGCCAACATCCTAAAATCCACAACAATGGAACAGAATGACTGTCTGCCCTTCCTGGATATACTAATCACATGGCTTCCTTATCTTTTTCTGTTTATAGAAAACCCACATATAGAGAGAAATACTTGCATAAATAGTCACACGATCATCCAGCTCAACAGTATGGTATCCTAAACACACTAACTAACTAACAGAGCTAGAGCTATCTGTTCCAATGACAATGTTCTTACTGCTGAACTCACTCACTTAGGTCACACCTTCTCAGCCAATGGCTATAATCTCCACTGGATAGAAAAAATACTAAATGCTCTCCAGAAATCACATCCATTGCCTGTATAAATTTACCAAAAATCTGGGAAACAGACATTTTAAGATCTAATTAATATTTGTTCCTCTCTTTTTCCAACATAGATGATACCTAATTAGGACTTTAATTCCTTGTGTTGTCCATTACAAGACCGCAGCAAAACTGTTACCATCCCATACATTCAAGGCACACCTGAAAAGATATCTACAGTGCTCAATAAAAATCAGCTATGTACCGTACTTAAACCTTATGTCAAATTGGTAACCCTCATCCATTCACCTAAGGACAAACTCTCTTCTTTATCATGTCCAGGAGTATATGAAGTGCCCTGTTCTTGTGACTGGGCTCAATATGGACATGCAGGAAGAACTTGACATCTACCTTGGCGAACGTAAAAAATATATCCAGCACTATCGTTATAGCAAGTTGGGTCTAACAGACCAAGTCTGCTAAACCCAATTGGATACCACTTCACACAGGATCGACTGGAAGAAAACAAAAGTGCTACATAGAAGTCATTATAAGTCAGAGAGATTGTTTTTGGAATCAACAGAAGCTTTAAAACATACTCCAAATCTCAACAAGTATGGCTGTCTAAATTTACAAAAATCTGGTAGACAGTCGTTTTAAGATCTAATTAATGTTTGTTTTCTTTCTTTTTCCAACACAGATTATGCCTAATTAGGACTTTAATTCCTTGTGTTGTCCATTACAATTTTTTTAAACTAGTCCACTGTTATACCAAATTGTTGTTGTTTCATGTACTGTGACAAACTATTTTAGTGCTCTGATGATGCTGGATATAATACCAGCAAAATATCCACAAGTAAGTTAATAAATATTATTTTCTTATCAGTCAGTCGTCAACAATACCGTGAAAATAAATGACGTACTGTGAAATCATTTTCACGTGTTTTATGATCTATCATTATCAAAAACACTAATAAAAGATGACTATATTATGTATGTCTTAGCAGCGTGCTTGTGTCTTTTAAGTAGTGCAAGCTAAGGCAACACTGATGTTGAGGATTATATTCTCAAAGTTTTCTGGTCAAGTTTAGAAACTTTCAATTTTTCTTTGGCTATGAAATAAGGATGGATCTTTTAATATTCTCTATTTCTATCTATTTAACATCATCAAAAATAAAGCCTGTGGCTCTTCTTTTGATCATTATAATTTATATACTGACCAAGAATATAAAATACAAGTCTCTAATATTGGGTTGCTTTGCTTTGGTACTGAATGATGGTTCTTGCCCTCTTAAGGTTTCTGCTTGGTCTCTGATGAGAATCAACCAGTTAGAAACAGCTGTGAGGCCAGTGAAAGATTTATCAAAAGTGCTGATAAAATATGACTATACAGACACCAAGGCAGTAATCATCTTTCATGTCTTTTAAGCAATTCAAACTAAGGCAACTCTGACTCAATACTGAAGATTGTATTTTCATAAGCTCTCTGGTCAATTTTCAAAACTTTCCTAGTTTCTATCACCTAATTCTATCTAAAAAAAATTGTTGATTAGTATATTTGTTTTAATTCACTATTTGAAAATAACTGATATAATAATCACTATTTAATTTAAATTTTAAGAGAAGAATTTTAAAACTAAATGTTAGATTTACATACCAGAAGACCTTTATTAGAGGCTCTCATGCTGTACCACCCAGCAATTCCAAAATGATTACATCCTATAAGCAGGCAGTTAAAAGTAACAAAAGATACTTTGAAGTAGTTATAACTAATAAAAACTAGCATTTACATATGTGAAATACAAACATCTTTATATAAGAAAGCAGTAACATCGAAGAAAGGTTTCATAACTCATATAATTTTCCCTTTATGATGACATTTATTGTTAAACAAAAAAAAAAAAAAAAACCATTATATTTCAGTTATCACACCTATGGATTATATGAAATACATGGATTTCTTAAAGATTCACTTATCACCCACAACATCAAACTTTTATTGAATAAAATGATAGGCACAAGCAGTACCGCTGACAGGATGTAGCATAGAGGCAGCCTGCCTCACGGCCTGGCTTAATAAGAGTGCTCGTTCAGTCATATTGCAGTAGGCAGCGTCGCTACGCTAACTATTTCTGTTAGTGTAGCAAGCACAGTAAGAAATTTTTCCAAGCTTAAACTGATTAAAAATTATTTGCGAACAGCAATGATCCAAGAAAGATTGGTTGGTCTAGCAACTATATCGATAGAGGTGGACATAGCTTATAATTTAAATTTAGAAGAACTTATAAACAGTTTTATTGTGCGATATCCCTGTAGGGCAAACATTTAATTAATATTATTATGTAATCGTTTTGCATTAATGTTTCTCTTGTAATAAAAACAAAATAGCAATTGGAGATTTTCTTATATTTTTATATTATAATCCATCAGGGGTGATATTTAATTGTTTGCCTCAGGGCATGATCTAATTTGGCGACAGCCCTGGGTACAAGACACATTTCAATGTTGAATGCAGTGCCTTCTACAGGGCATGGATTAAAAACTGCAATTTGTAATTCTGTTTATGTATGTCATCTGTATGAGAAAGGATAAGTGATTTTAATGGATGAGTTTTGTATAGTTATTTCAGTTTCAAGTTCAGAGACAGTACTATCTCACCACTCTCCATTAAGCAGGATGGTGACAAATGATTGTCATCAATCTATGTGATTCCACTCTGCTTGCTGGAAGCCTGAAGTGGATAAAGTACTATTTGGACTCCAAAGCAGGGTTTTGAACTTACTTTTCTTCATTCTGTTTCCTTCCAGCCCTTTCTTCCAACACAGAGCAAAAATTATGAATACTAAGGATGTACTGGATGTTTGATAGGGACTATGCAGTCCATTCCTCTTTCACCATACTAAGCCTAATGGCAACACATTAAGATACTCATAAATCACCTGATGAATAATCTTGCTGAAATTTAATTTGTCAAGTGTGCCTGAAGGGATACCTATAAGGAGAAAATTGTAAAACCACCCAGAATCAAAAAGGCCATTTTTTATCATCATCAAATTTCCAGTGCACTCTGCAAAATGGATATAAAGGATATTACAATAGCACTATACAATTAAGTTTAAATTATTAATCTCTTGTCAACAGCTTTCCTACAAATTAGCCTGCAGGACTCATTATCAGATTTATAATTTGTCTTCTAGAGCACTTCTGACTGCAATCCACTTGGATCATGGTACTTCCTCAGGCCTTTTTCCTGCTATTCTGGCATCAAACACCTGTTTTACTAACCTCTCCTCTCCTTTTATGTTTAAGTGACATACACCTTAGATAAGCTTTGATAACACATTTTTGAATGCAAACAATATCAAGTTCCTTCCTAATATCTTCATTTTCTCATGATTCGGCAATTAATGTCATCTATTCATTCTCCTAATCTATCTCAGAATCTCATACTTGTGGTCTCTATCAGATCAACTGTTTTTTTTCTAACTCAGCACTTAGATACCCAAGTTAAAACTAGTTTGACATTGTTTTATATACAGTTTTATATATAATGTTTTGACTAATTTTTCTCTTATTCCATATAAATTTATCCATATAAATAAATTCTCTCAACTGAATATACTAGCTCTGCTAATTCTCTTGTCAATTTTCATATTTGCCATCTTCACTAAAATTATCCCTAAATGGCTGAAATCTTTTACCTTGTTTTATAGGTTTCTCATTCAGGATGCACAACTGATGTTTTGAAATTTTCCTGCCTATTTTCACGGTTTTGGTCTTCTTACTACTAATTTTCATGCCATATATGGCAAGAAAATTAACAATAAGAAGACCATATCAGCAGTAAGAAATTGAAAATATTTCAGTTATTCATATACAATTTTTAGTGAAGATGGCAAACATGAAAATTGACAAGAGAATTAGCAGAGCTAGTATATTCAGTTGAGAGAATTTATTTATATGGATAAATTTATATGGAATAAGAGAAAAATTAGTCAAAACATTAACTATATGTTACAGTAGTTCAGTTTAGATGAAGAATTCTGAAGTCTTTCAATGGATTTGTTCAGGAGTATAACACTATCTGCATATTGTAAAATCACCCATAATCAAAACACCATTTTTAATAATAATACTACACATTTCCTATGTACTCCACAAGGGATATAAAGGATGCTACAATAATAATACACATTTAAGTTTAAATTATTAATCTCCTATCAACAACTCTCCTACAAATTAGATGCAGGACAGTGTCAGATCTATAATTTGGTCTTCTAGAGCACTTCTGACTTTGTTAAACATCGGTCATGGTGTGGGCTGCAGCAATATAAGTCAATTTTATATTTAAATGTGTGCATATATTGCCTAAATTGTAGATTAAGTATTACTGTGAGATATTTGAGTGTGGAACACAATGTTTCGATAAATTTCTTATGCGATATCATAAATTCATTGTTGTTGTTAGCACACTGATACAACATGGCAACAAATGACAAATCATTGCATAGGTCTGCACAAAAGACAAAGTAAATGCCATGGATTTCTCAAAAATGGTATGGTGCCATGAATGTAGTATGTATACATGGGAAGATGCCACAGATCTTTATTTAGAGAGACTGAATAAGAGAAAAGAACAAGTGTGGGCATGTACGAAATGCAATATTCTGATAGACCTGAAGCTACTTAAATATGAGTATAAATAGTTTAAATATGAGTGGGGAATATGCCATTGTAACTGACATGGCAGTTGAAGATTGTGTGAATGTTCAGAGAATGTGTGGAAGTGATAGTGAGGGAAAAAAAAAGTTCTATTGATGATGAAGTGGGCAATAATGACATTGAAAAACAGGGTAGATTTTTTAACCCTTGAAAACATTACAGGCAAACAATTGCCTAATACGTAAAGTCAAGAAGAAGAAAAACAGAGTGAAATTTTGGCAAGCAGGGTTCATGGTGAACAAGTGTGTGTGACTGGCAATAAAATAGCAAGAGTGAATGAAAGCAAAAAACGGATGCAAGATTTGAAAGCTGAATTGGTAAAGATGAGACGAGAGATGAGATGTAGTGAATGAGAGAACAAGTGTGCAAAACAAACAGGGAAATGAGGAGACTCAGGGTAGACAGGGGAACAAAGCGTAACAAAGGTTGATGCTCCAAGAGGATGTGAATACATGTGTAGACCAAAACAGGAAGAGGATGACCTGGGATGTATTGAAAACAGTTGGATTTGAAGAAGGTCCTGGGATGAGTAAGGAGAAAAAGAAATGGCTCAAGGAAAATATGGAGAAGTCACATCTAATAAGTGGTATCAGGGAAACTTGCTATAGATCCAGGAATAAGCTGTTATGTTTGTATAAAAATGCTAGAAGTATCAGAAACAAGGGAAATAAAATCGTTGCCTTGATTGAGTTTGTTCACTTAAAAATGAGTGAACAAACTCATTTTTGAGTGAATAAGTGAGACAGTTGAAGATTGTGTCTCACTTGATGAGGATGACATCCTGACAAGAATAGAGATGGAAGGGTATTTTGTGAAGATAGAAAGGGTAAAAAGGGAGGTGGAGTATTATATTGCATTATTAAGCAACATCTAAATATATTGCAAAGGTCAGATAGTTAATTAAGGTAGGTGTGAAGTGGATGAAGGAAGAGGTTAAGCATGCAATACAGAGAAAAAAGGCATTATGGAGGCAACATAAGAGTGGCAATAATAAATTCCACGAGGAATACAAAGAACTGGCAAGGAGGGTGACTCGGTTGGTAAAGGTAGCAAAAGTTCGGTATGAACAGTAGTTAGCTAATGAAGTAAAAAAAAAAAAAAATCTAGGGAGTTCTTTTAATATGTAGCCAGGAAAAAACAAAGGGTGATTATGGTAAGTGGCACTGATTGGAGAAAATGGTATAAGGCCAACGGCTGCAGATGATATAGTTGAGATATTTAATGAGCAGTTGATAAAGGTCTTTCATCTTTGTGAATGTGATAACATGGAGAGTTTGAGAGCAGTGGATGATGATCAGGAAGAGAGACTGTGAGTGAGCAAGAGATATATGGGGAATTAAGCAAACTTGGTGTTAATAAGGCTGTGTGACTTGATATATCACCACATATTTTGAAGGAATGTGTCAGAAAGTTGACATATTTGTTTAGTATGAGTTGGGTCAAGTTCCAAAGGAATGGAAGGAAGGCAAGATTGTACCACTTCATAAAGGAGTTGACAGAATTCAAGCAGCAAATTATAGGCCAATCTGTATGTCAGGTATTGTGATTAACGTATTGAAAAGGCTGGTGAGAAACAGGATCCAGAATTGGGTTGACAACAATGATATTATATGTGATGGACAGCATGGATTTGCTAAATGGAGGGAATGTTTTAGTAATCTACTTATGACAATAAGGTGATGGCAGCATTGGATGTGGGAGATGGATATACACAGTAGTATACTTAGACTTTGCTGAAGTTGTGTAAAAGTGTGGTTAGCAAGAGTGTCAGGACTAGATTTTTTGTTCAGAGGGTGGTGAATGGGTTTCCAGAGATGGTTTGTGGATGTTTCATCAGTGAATAAGTTTAAGGAGAGGCATGATAGGTACTGTGTGAATGATGGCTAGTGTATGAATAATGGATCTCCCACAGTGAACCTTCTGACTCCATGGAGATATCTGTATAATAACAATAATAATAATTCTCCACATAAAAAATTTTCTCCTCACACTCCTCTTCAACACACTCTTATATAATTTCCAGGGATATCCTCTGGTTCTTCCCTTTTGGCCTTCTACTCTTTCTATAATCCCCTCTGGATTATTCTGATAAAATCCCATCACTAACTCAAATGTCTCCAAACTTGCAATCCATGGTGTATCTGCTTTGCGTGATGAAAACGTCAACTTTCTGGGAGGAAAAAGGTCTGTCATCCCTATACAAAACCTGCTTACTCACATTAAGTGAAAAGATATTTTGGGATATATGCCTACAAATAAAATAATAAACACAAGAAAAACTGAAATAAATACTCTGTGTGTTTGTGTATGGACGTGTGTGAAAAGGAGCCTGTATTACTTACCTTTTGCAACTACCCAACCAATCCCAGCCTCTTTGGCTTTCTTTATAGCCAGATCCATGCAGAAATTACCAATTACTGGTCCTAAAAGGTTTTTTCCATCCACATATGCTGTAGCTACTGTTTCTTTAAGAACAGCAGGTTCTCCTTTCTTTTCACAAATTCCCTGTTCAATGTCATTGACATACATTTCTATAAAAAAAGGGGGGAAAATTAGATAATTTAATTGATAATTAATCAAAATAAATTAACATAAGGATGAAAGATCACATTCACTGGGCACAAACAAAAGTAAATAACAATCTGGAAAAAAAAACAATGTAGACTTTAAGTAAGAAAGTGATTTCAATTGTGCCCAATTATCTTGTCATGTGATAGGTGACTTGCAGTGGATGCATCATTGCAAAATGATGTCATAGTTATTTATCACCCATTACATGATGAATAATAGTAACCAAGAAAATATTTTTTGTGTATTTATAATTTAATGACAAAAATCATATATATTTCATCAATATTATGCAAAATGCTTATAACATAATTTTGAAATCATTCACTACCAATAATTAATATGATCATAGTAATGTATTATCATCAATTTCCAATAAATTTCCAATTTCCATCAAGGTATATTAAACTTTCTCCTACTGTGAACTTAAACACTCTCCTTTTTTGCTGATGACCAAATAATAATTACAAATTCTGAAGATAACTTACAGAAAGATATTTTAAATTTAAATAAGATAGCCAAAGATTACAAATGATAATATCAACATAAAAATCAAAAACAATGGCCTTTAAAGGACAAGATCCAGTAAGAACTAAAATAATAATAGGTAACAAGATTTTAGAACAGGTGAATTCATTTAACTACCTAGGATGTATATTACATATGAAAATGAAAAAGACAAACCTAAAAACTGCAAAATATTTAAAAATAACTGCTGTAATTAACTCTATATTTAAACCAAACCTAGTTCAAAAACAAACCAGACCAAAAATATACAATACATTAGCCCTATCAGTCCTACTGTATGGAAGTGAAATCTGGACAATAAAACAAAAAAAAACAAACAGAGATTAATAACAGCTGAAATGGATCTTTATGAGAAAAACTGCAAAATATACTCTATTCCAGTGTTTCTCAAAGTGTGGTACGCATACCCTCCTGGGGGTACGCGAAAGGTCGTTAGGGAGTATGCGGCAATTTTCGGCTATGCATAATTAAAGGAGTCATTATATTTTTCAACAAACAGTGCAATTAGAGACAACCGGCATAAAATGGCACTGACTAATGAATCACACCCCCTCTCCAACAGAAACTGCTGTATAACCAAGCAAAAGAATATGTTGCCAGTGGAACATATGGTTTTGCTTGACACCACCCGTGTCGTTAACTTGTTAAAACTAAGAAATATATAGTGAATGTGTTTCAGATATTATGGAATTCGATTGAAGGGAATTAGCATTTCAACTCAACGGTTCAAATGCTAATTTGTCTTTGGTTTGCTCGATCTTTTGTTAATACTGAACCAATCATATGCAGTTCTTCGCTGCTCTACGTATCTCAAGTCTTTGTAAATTACTGGTAATTTTTGCTTGAAATAATGGGAAAGAATATGACGCTATTTGGGTAGATGACTTTGACGATGCACACAAAGAAACTGTTCTCGATGTCAAAAGTAGTGATAGCGAGTAGGAGCTTCTTGGTAAGTCACACCATTTTCAATTTTTTTCTGAAAACTTTAGTTTCCGAAAATTCCCGCAACACGATTTTTTAGCTTTAATTTTGGGAAAAAAGTTAGAATTATATTCGAGTAAATACAGTATTTTTTTTAGCTTTCAAATTCTTACATATGGATCATTGGTTAAAGATTGGATTTATAAAACCCCCAAAAGAGAGCAATATAGCAAATACAAGTAGCTGTAAGCAACAAGAAAATTGATATTGTAAGTGGAGGTTTCTTGGTTTAGAAGTTCACATGGTATATTCCGGTAATTGGACCACATTTTTTTAATAAGCTATTTAAAACACAATGAATTAATAAAAGACCCGACAAGTTTCGTAAGTTGTTTGACTTACATCTTCAGGGGTAACAGGTAACTTAAAGTTTAAAACACAAAGAAAAGAGAAATTATTAGTAATAGTTCATGCTATACAGTTGTAGCCGTCTGACTATTCATAAAATTAAAAATCAGAATACAGATTCAAAGCAGTGCTGAAATTTAAACAACTGGATGATGCCACATTCTGTTGTTCATGTTCATAATGTGCGAGGTCTGACTGAGGTATATTTTTTATTAAAGCTGACCAAACTTGGTGGAGGATTAATCCTTGATTTTTATTGCATTGTGTTGGTATTTTAAACATGTTTGCAGCTTCTTTAAATTTCCTTATGTAACGTTAATATTGCATCTGGATCAAAAAATTGATGAGTGTGTCGGCTGACATCTCTAGAGAACCAAAATTTAAAAATAAATCATATTTTTTGTTTACGTGAACATATAAATTCAAATAAAATAGATATTTACTTTTAATTACTATTTTAAATTAATTAATTTATTTATTTTTAATTAATTAATTAGGAGGTACTTGGTAACAATGAAAATTTAAGAAGGGGTACACAGATATCTAAAGTTTGAGAAACACTGCTCTATTCGATGAAAAAAGAAATGAAGAAATTATGAAAGAATTAAACCAAGAATAAGTAATAGAAAAAAATTAAAAAACATAAATGGGTGGAACACGTTGAAAGAATGAAAACAGAAAGATTACCAAAACAGGTCTTAAATTACAAACCACTAGGGGAAAAGAAAACCAGGACATCCTCTTAACGATGACTTCTAAGGCAGGAACAGGCCATTCTAGGCCTAAATCCTTGACAAGCATGATGATGATGATGATGATGAATAATGTATTATATGATTTTGATATCATCCCATTATAGATTTTGTACAGCCTAATTTAAATATTTTTTGCTAACAACATGATCAGTTAATAAATGAATTACAAGTAAGGCCAGAAGTATTTGGATTAAAGATGAGGAGTTTTTGGCATTGGTTAGTTCAATTTGGCCAAAAGTTACAGGCATTAGTAAGACTTAGTTGACTGAAAAAAATATACTCATAAGAATAGAATGCAAAGTATATCTCAGAGGAGAGAAGAAACAGGATGAGGAGAGGAGTTCTGCTAATGATAGCAGAGAAATTGCGACCAAAAAGAGTAGAAAAGGATGGGGATGCAAAGTGCAGTTCATTTGAGGCGATATGGTGTGAGATGGCCAACTGGAAGAAATATATAATTGGTTGATGCTATAATCCAGGAGGTAAAATGTAGATGACATGCATCGGCAAATTAGCACGAGTGCAGGTCATGTAATTATTATCAGGGATTTCAACTATGAGGACACAGAATGGAAGGAGGAATGGTTACTGAGAAGGGAGGAAATTAATTTATACAGTTGCTGCTGAGAGATAATTACCTGGGAAAGCATGTAATGGAGGGAACAAGAACTGAGAGTGCTAGATCTGGTTAAGCATCAGAGAACTTAACAGTAACCAATCTAACTATACTGCCTCTGCTTGGGGAAAGCGATCATATAGTCTTGACTGGGAGATTACCAGTCATGTAAAATTTTCTGTTAAGAAGGGATATGTATAGAATTACAAACATAACAGAATTTGGAGGGGAGATATGTTGGTGGTGAATTGAAAGTGGTCATGGAGTATTGGAAGAAAGCATTATCTGACTTTCACATTATTCACAAGGATTTCCAGATATATCCGGAAGAAGAAGGATATATCAGGTAAGAGGTAAATTGATGAATGTCATCATTAAGCAGGAGTTGCAGACAAAGAAAAAATTTATTATTATTATACAGGTATCTCTATGGAGTAAAAAGACTCATTATGGGAGATCCATTTATTCACACACTAGCCATCATTCACACAATACCTAACATACTTCTCCTTAAACTCATTCATTGATGAAGCATTCACCACCACCTCTAACAATCCATTTGACCTATTCATCGCCCTCCAAGCAAAAAAGCTAAATCCTAACACACTTTCTAGAGCCTCCATAGCTCAGTTGGCATAGACAAAGCCCTCTGGTCGGAAAGACCAGAGGGCTTTGTCTGGGCTCTATTCACATCCATGAAAGAGGAACCTTTATCTAGTCTCTTTTGACTAAAGGAGTTAGTCGGTCTCATATGAAGGTAGAGGATTTTTCTCCCAGAAACTTGATTTTTTCATCCCTCAGACCAGGCAAACCAGCTATAAGAACACATGCATAATACACTGCCTGTAGGAAACTACAGTTGGCCCCTGCCAAGGGGCTTAAAGGGACTGTAAAATGGCAAGAAACCAATGGACAAATAGTCCAGTGGCATCCATAGCAGTGTACTGGAAAATGGGGCCCGCCCTGCCCCATCCAGGCACCATCTAAGGCAAGGATCTTCAACGCATGGCCTGCAGGCCACCCGTGGCTCTCAGAGCTCTTTGCCATGGCCTACTGGCCATTTTGAAATAATAACTACTTAACATTAAAAAGCGATTAAATAAAAAATAATTTTAATGAAGCCCATGGGCCACTAAGCTATACTGCAGTATTTAGAATTGTAAGATGCTTTCCAGATTCACAAGGAATGCTATGCATTTGATACTTTACATAAAATTCTATAAAAATAAATATTAAATACACATGCTTCTTCAGCCATCTACCAGCACCAAGCAGCACTTAAGTACTAGTACTAATGTCGCAGGTAGATGGCTGAAGCAGTAGTTCACTCGAGTGCGCTGTCTAGTGCCTTCAAGATACATCTCGAAGGTTCTCGATACATCATTATTTTCATATAAATACAAGAGGATCGCATCCCCAGTCAGTTTATCAGTCATGAACAGTGTGATATTCATGTAAAAGCATATACAGGTTCGTCGTGTCAGCCATAGCCTATTGTTGTTTTATATTGCCAGACTTTTTTCATTAGCGTGAATCATATTTAGTGGACAATAACTGTTACACGGCCATTTTGGATCATTTTTTGGTTTCACTTTCCATCACTATGGCATCTATGAGTAAAAAGAGTAAATCAAGTGATTCTTGTCGGATTTTAATGAACAGTGAACCAATTTGTACTTTTTTGTGCCAATCGACGATAAGATAGGGTGTTTAATTTGTCATGAGTCAGTGTCAAAAGAATACAATATAAAACGACACCATGAGACAAAGCATGCATCCAATTTCGATCACCTTCAAGGTAGACAAAGCAAACCGTCTCCAAATTGAATTAAAATGCCAGCAGGGTATACATTTAAAAGGCAGACGGAAGAGAGCGAAGCATGTGTCAAAGTAAGTTATGAAATAGCTGAAAAAATTGCTAAAAAATCAAAAGCTTTCATGGACAGTGAGTTTGTGAAAGAGTGTCTCATCGCTGCTGGGGATATTCTCTGCCCAAATAATAAGGAAGTGTTTAAAAAACAAGTTTGTCTGGGGTAACTATAGCATGATGTGTCAAAGAACTTGCCAATGAAATTGAAGGAACATTAAAAAAACGGTCATCCGAATTTATGTCATGTTCACTTGCTTTAGATGAGAGCACAGATGTGAAGGATACAGCACAATTGGCTATCTTTGTTCGTGGCATTGATTAACAATTCAATGTGACAGAAGAACTGCTAGCACTCGTACCTATAAAGAGAACGATGAAAGGCACTGATATTCTTGAAGCCAACAAGAAAATGCTCCAGCGTTTCGACTTCAGCTTAACCAACCTTGAGGGTGTGGTAACTGATGGTGCCCCTGCTATGGTGGGAAAGAACGAAGGGTTTGTTGTGCTGCTATGGAAAGAACTGGAACTAGAAGGAAAAGATTTTGTCCATTACCACTGTTTAATCCACCAGGAGAATTTGTGCACGAAAACTACTGGATTTGAGAATGTCATGAAAGTTATTGTGACTGTCATCAACATTATTAGGGCAAGAGGATTGAATCATCATCAATTCCAAGAGTTTTTGATCCAAGAGTGTGAAGCGGATCATGGCGATGTGATTTATTATAGTGATGTGCGTTGGTTGAGCAGAAGGAAGGTTCTTAAAAGAGTTATTCAGTTAATGTCAGCTCCTTGCTTTATGCAGACAATGTTATACTTCTAAATAAATCCGCTACCGCTACACGTCTGCAAGATTCCTTGACTAAATTGAATAACTGTTGTAATAGATATGGTATGAAGGTCAGCAATAACAAGACAAAGACAATGAAAATAGGCAGAATCACTGAAAATGTCAACTGCATTGTGAACAGAGAACCTACAGAAGTAAAACATTTCAGCTACTTAGGCATGATTTTTAGTGAAGTTGGTAAATTAAATATGGAAATAGACAACAGAATCAACAAAGCCGGTATGGTAGGAAGTCAACTACATAAATTTATATGGAATAAGAGAGAAATTAGCCAAAACACTAAATTAGCTGTATACAAGACAGTATTCAAGCCAATTTTAATTTATGGATCTGAGAGATGGGTCAGAAGTAAAACACTTGACCAAAGACTAGAGACCACAGATATGAGAGTCCTGAGAAAGATTAGGAGCATGAACAGATGGCATCAATGGCAATATCATATTAAAAATGAGGATATTAGGAAAGAACTTGACATTGTCGGCATCTAGAAATGCATCAGCAGAGCTAATCTCAGGTGGTATGGTCACTTAAGCAGAATGGGAGAGGAAAGATTAGTAAAACAAGTGTTCTCTGCCATGTTGGCAGGAAAAAGACCCAGAGGAAGACCAAGCTATAGGTGGATTGATACAGTAAAAAGTGCCTTAAAAGATAGAAATATAAGATCTGATATCTGATAATGTTGGAGTCTTGACAGGTAACAGATTGATTTGGAGAAAAATTGTAGACAGGAAGTTAGTAATGATGTAAATTTTTCATGTAGTACTATCATATCCCGTACACCTCCCCCCCACTTGAGGGTACATGGCAGGAATTTGATGATGAACTCCAATGTTACTTGATTATAAAGTAAGCAAATTAATAAGGAAAGACCTATCCTTCACAAAATTTTGTTGTCCCTTATAGAGTATCATATTCCTATCCATCCAGTCCTGGGTTCTGTCTTTTATCAATTTCTCCAATACCGTAGCCATAATTCCTGAGATGCTGATTGACCTCTAATTTGCTACTTCTGTTCTAGAGCCTCCTTTATACAATGGAACTATTTTGTCCTCTTTCCACTCCATTGGTACCTTCCTACTACTGAAGCTTAAATTAAACAGCTTAGTCAGAGGAGCTGACAATTCCCTTGCACATTCTTGTAATACATGGACCAATATGCCATCTAATTCCATGGCTGTGTTCCTATTGAGGGTCTGCAATAATTTAAGCACTTCCAGTGGAGTTGTGCAGTTGTAGGTCGAATAAAAAGAGAAGGTGATCAGTATGCTAATAAGCTGCACAAGAGACAAGCAAGAAGGCCAGAACTAATTATGGGAGAAAGCTAGCTGATGAAGCTAAATTAAATCTTGAAGAGTTCTTTTGCTATCTGGCAAGTAAAAAGCGGAATGACTATGGAAAGATAACTTTAAAATGTGCTGATGATGGGGAAGTAACAGAACTAAACCAAATAACTGAATTACTTAATGAGAATTTTGCAAGAGTGTATACCATCTAGCTGGTGATATTGCAATGCCTAAAATGACACTTAACTGATGGGAGAATAATGGTTAAAGAAATGGAGGTGTTGAGATTATTGCAGAACATCAGAGTGAACACAATTATGGGACTATATGGCATAGCAGTCTGTGTATTATGACAATGTAAAAGGGAATTATCAACTTCTCTGACCAAGCTGCTTAATTTAGGCCTCAGTACTGGAAAGGTGCCAATGGAGTGGAAAGTAAACCTGCTGCATAAAAGAAGCTATAAGACAGGAGTAGCAAATTATTAGCCAATCAGCATCTCAAGAGTGGTGTTTAAGATATTGGAGAAATTGATAAAAGGCAGAATTCAGGAGTGGGGATGGATAGGAATATGATACTTAGTAATTTGTTCACATTGTATAATAAATGTGACAATGGAAATGACTACTCAGTGATATTGTTGAAAATTATCTGACAAAATTCCACACAGAACTGAGTTGCATAAATTGAATCAAATGAGGACATATATTAATCTGATGATTTGGATTAGAGGATGGCTGATGGACAGAAATCACAGATGATTTATGGAGGAGTTAGTACAGGAGAAGGCAGGTGACTTGGAAATTATCTGATGGAAAATATTCAGTCGTTTATAATGCAAATTGGAAGAGTGAGAGTAAACAATGCTGATGCAGAGGGCTTGCAGGATGAGTTCAATAGACTAGCAGTATGAGCAAAGGTAAGTAGCTGCCAATTTAATGTGGCCAAGTGTAAGGTGATGCACTTTCAGAAGAAGAGATCACAAACTGTGTACTATATTGATGGAACTGATGAAGCCAGGGAGGTGAAGTTAGTTTAGAGGTCATATTGCAAAGATAGCCAAAACAGCACATCAGATTCAAAAACTAACATAGTTGTTGAAGAACACACACACACACACACACACACACACACACACACACACACACACACACACACACACACACACACACACACACACACACACACACTAACATGCAGGGACAGAGAAGTTATTGTTCTCCTTTGTAAGGCTTTAAGGCCACATCTGGACTACTATACAAATCTTTATTATTATTATTATTATGTAATAATAATAATAATAAAGATTTGTTAGATGAGTCTTTGGACTCCTCCAGGGAGTCCAAAGACTCATCGAGGGAGGGAACCTGTTCTACAACTCTCCGTCTCCATCCTACCACAATAACAGCTACCATCATCATCCACGGCAACGCCATCTACCGCCGACCAACACTAGTATTTTCCCAGACAATCACAAACATTCATCCCACCGTGGGATTCGAACCTGCAGCCTTTTGGCTGGAGAGCGGAAATGCTAACCACTCGGCCAACCAGGCCGGCTGGTTGCCTGGATTCTGTGAAGATGACAAAGTGGGGGACAGATCCAGAGGAAAATCATGAAGACTGTTGCAGGTCAATGGAATGATCCCTATGAACATAGACTGATGGTCTCTAGTCTTCAAAAATTAGCTGATGGGTGAAAAAGAGTAGACATGATAGAAGCATATAAGTAATTCGATTAGTTTTATAGGACTGATACTGAACACCTTTCAGTACATATGGTAGGAATGGAGAGAACAATGGGTTACTATGGAAATTGTGTACGTGTGGTTGGCAAAGGTGTTAGGAGTTGATGTTTTGCTCAGAGGGTGGTTAATATGGGTTTCAGAGGTGGTTGTTAGTGCTTTGCCAGTGAATGAGTTTAAGGAGGGGGTATCATAGGATTATGTGAATAACAGATCTCCTGTGATGAATTTTATGACTCCAAGGAGATACCTTTATAATAATAATAAAATGATAATAATGATCAATTTGTATCAAGTGAAAGACTGTGTAAACTGGTACAGAAACCTGCTAAACATTCATTTAAAAATCAAATGAATTAAGCTGCCAATATGAAAACCAAATTTCAAAAAAAAAAAAAAAAAATGTATATATATATACACACACACACACACACACACACACTCATGAGCAGTTGAATTAGAGATACCTGCCATATTGGCGAAATGGTGATGTGGTCACCCCAGTGAATGGAATAGTGCCACATGGCACGTGACAAGGATGTTGTCAGACCTTGTACTGACCATTTGAGTAATAGTCGAGCACAGAATGGGGAATACTCGAGATCTCAGCGAATTCGATGCGGCCAGATAGTCAGAGCCAGACGTATGGGCACTCCATCTCCGAAGTCGTGCAGGCACTGGGCTTTTCATGGGCCACTATGTCAAGAGTGTACCTTGTGTACATGGAATTGGGAAAAACCACAGCCACCAGGAAAAACGGCCGTGGTGTACAACTTGTCAATGACAGAGGCCGCCGTCGGCTAGCTCGGATGGTAACAGTGGATAGACGGGGCCCCAGTGCCGCAGATCACTCGCCAATTCAATCCTGTACAACAACGTGTGAGCAGACACACCATCCAGAACCATCTCCTCGCTATGGGGTACAGAAGTCATCGCCACAACGATTAGCATGGGTGCAGGAACACCGCCATTGGACCCTCGAAGCATGGAAAAAGGTTGCCTGGACTGATGAGTCAAGGTACATGTTGGTACACGCCGATGGCAGGGTACGAGTGCGTTGCCAAGCACATGAAGCGATGGATCCCTCAGGCCAGGGGTGATATCCTCATATGGGGACTGTTTACGTGGAATGAAATGGGTCCCTGGGTCCAAACGATACAGGGCCTTGCTGTCAGATTATGTGCACCCATTTCTGTACCTACAGCAAGACAATGCACCAGTGTAAAAATTTGATGTAGCTTAATAATGCCAGAAAGCCTCGCATAAATTTTTTACAGAAGTCAAGCCATGTGAGGATGTTATAAAATTAACCTGTATGTTTATGTATATTTAAAACAGTTTGTTAATGTAAATAATCCCTATGGGAATTGTCCGTACTTGCTGCCCTAAATCGGAAAATTCTAGAATGTGTTGAACTAAGGCAATACCTTGCCACCAGAAAACCGTATATGTTAGCTCCTTATAAGGACATAGAATTTGTTTGTGAAGTCCACCTGTAAATACTTAAGTTCAGTGTTAAGCGGATCAACAAACTTCAGACGGACGTCCACTACCTGAAACAAATAGGATTAAAAGAGTACACGAGAAGAACAAAGAAAGGATCAGCGTCAGTGGAATAACAAGGGACCGCACTGAAATGTTTGCGATCCCATATCTTCATGCAGGGATACGAAAGAAGGCAAATAAAAGGTGTTGGCCAGAAGATCGAGTATCGGTTTCAGGAGTTACTCATCGGTTGTCCAGAGGTCGTTATCGAGAAGTTGCCAGCGGTTGTCCGTCAGATGTAAGCCATCGAGGACGCAACTTCAGGAGAAGTCATGCCAAAGGCCTGAAAGAAAAGATGATAGGAGCTGATCTGCCAGGAAATGCATAGATCTGATGACAACTCTTCCCCAGGAGCTATTGTCCGAGGAGAAGGAATTTTTCGAGTGGAAAAGAATTGCTCCGTTACATTCAACGGCCATGCAAATACTCCTCAAGCCGAGAATCTTCACCCAGTGCACTGAGAGGACACCGTCTCAGAAAGTCGTCAACAAGTCAAATGCCGGCATAAGCAGGGGAAGAAAACCTGACATGGGAGAAAGAAGTCAGGACTCCAGTTCGAAGCCAAGTACACAGTGGGTAGCAGCCATAAAGTGAGTTGATCCGTTTGTTCAATTTTCTTGAATTATAGGAGTGTACTGTTAAATTGAGGCTGATGAAATTGAGCAGAGTTAATGGTTGAAAATTAGATGTTTAATAATTAATAGAAATTTATATGATTAACAGTCAGAGAGTAACTGTTTGTCAATGGTGCATTTTGCCTATAGAATTATCTTCATATCATAAGGAAAGAGCTTTTGTGTGTAATGATATTTTTTATGTGCATAACAGTTAAGAAGTAACAGTTTATTAACAGGTACCATTGCTTAGGGTAGTAACTTGCATTTGAAAGAGAGTGGTTATTTATGTGACATAATTTTCATGAATTGAAAGGGCATTTTAGGCTAATTGTATTATGTAGAGCTGAACTAAGCAAATTTTTCTTTATGGCAATAATAGTGTAAATTGTTTTATGTAAAATAAATGTGTTGTTTAAATGTTAACAGAGTGTCGACTGATACTTAATTTTTTGATGCACTGTTCCAAAAAAAAATATTAGAGTCTATTAACGGGAACCCAAGAGAAAGGATAGTAAAGGAAAGATAGCAGACCACAACAGCAGATATTAATTAATCAGGGATAATTTGAATGTAATGGGAAAACTACTGGACACACTTAACACTTCTTGTTACTAGAAAACGGACATCAGTGGCACAGCTTTTCAAATAAATTTTCGGGTGTTCAAAGAATAATAAGGCAAGTGCGGAAGGCAGTATAGCTTCAAGAGATATTGAAGAGATAAATAGAGATAAGGAAAATATAGTAAGATAAGATATATAAATAATAAATAAAGACCCTCCCCCCTGTTTAGACTGGCGCAGCAGCCGATAAGATCAAATCCACAGTAATTAAATATGATAAAAGTGAATTGGAACAGTTTCATAAATTAAGATCAGACAACTAAACAGAAAAGAGTATACATATAGTGTAAAAGAAAATTTTTTAACCATGAATGTGAACAATGTTGATTTGGGAGTCACTAGTACTGATAAAATGGGGGATAGAGAATTCTTCAGAACGGCGAATCCTCACCTCTTAATCCCTCAATTCTCTGGAGAGGACCACGATGATGTGTTGTCCGTCTTCAAGTTCATAGAGGAGCTAAGGAACATCTGAAACTGGTCGGACTTCCAGTTCTGATAATATTAAGGAATAAACTGATTGGCAGAGCCAAAAACTTTTTGTATTCCTCTCCCATACTGAGAAACACTTTGGAATAAATAAGTTTAAAAATACCCTAATATCTCAATTTTCCAAGACTAGAAGTGTGGGTCCAAACCTGTGGAGGCTACAGAAATGCAAGCAAGAAAGTAAAGAGACTATCACAGACTTTTACAACAGGCTGCTCACCTTAGCAAATAGCTTGAGTGTGCCGGATGGGGAAAAGAGCCATTTTGATGGGTGGTCCTTAACCAATTCAGGCTAGGAGTGAGAGAGGAATATAAAGAAACAGCATATAATAGGAAGATAAATAATTTAGAAGACTGCTATCAGGCAATAAAGGAAAGGAAAGAAAGGTTAGGCGATCTATATCCAGCATCTAGTGCCAATCAAATACGCAACATTACAGAGGTGTCTGAACCAAAGAGTGAGACTAAGAAAGATAGAAGAATGCTAATCCTAAAGAAAAGGGAATAAACAAACAGAAGGCAGAAAAAGAGGGAGATATGATTAAAGAAATATATGAAGTAGACCACAACATACAGACAACCTATGATTCTTTTAACAGAGAAGAACTACAAGCCTTTATTAAAAGAGGTAGAAAAATACAGCAGCCCTTGTTGGAGAAGCTTAACTCCATTCTCGATCAGTTAGGGGAGATCAAAGCAAAACCCTCATTGGAGAACTTAGACTCTGAGCGAACGCACAGCGAAAAGGAAAACAGAAGAGAAACACCCCAGTGCTACAGATGCAGAAAATTTGAGCATATTGCCAGATACTGCTCTCACAGCAGAGGTAACTATGACAGAAATAAAAGATTTGAGGCCAAAATGGTAATGACTCACCACCATCCCACATGGAGTACTAAGAGATGGCCAAGAAGTGTTAGAAGTCAGCAGGAAAGCTCCATAGGGGAAAAATAAAAGGGGTAAAATGCAGAGTTTTGCTAGACAATGGTTCCCAAGTTTCAGTGATAACCGGATCTCTATTCAGGAAGTTGCAATCCTGAGTATCCGACGGTATCACTAAACTTAACCCACAACTACACTAAACAGTATCACTAAACATTAACCCTTGTCATGTTAAAGGGAATAACAGACCCCACCGTCTATGCCCTGAAGAAATTAAAAGTGAACATGTGGTTGCCAGACTTCAATTTAAATGTCTCACTGGAGTTATTAATTCTCCTGGAATTCTCTCGTACTACAGCAAAGGTAGTACTTGGGACTGACTTTCTTAAGAAACACAAGTTCTCATGTGAGTTTTCAAAAGGGGAGATTTCTATATCGGGATACAACCAGGGTGCCCGGATGAGAGGTAGTCAGAGGCATTATGCTGGCAAAAGTATTAACAAGGTCAACACAGAAAACAACCATTCCCAGCTAGAAAAGGGGGGAGCTAAGGAAAATAAGATTGTGGATATCAGAAGGATGAGGAAAATTCATTACCTGATTCCCCAGCTATTAGAGATACTGGACAGGTAAAAGGGGGGGAGACCTTACACATCTCGAGTGTCAAGGTAGCAGCAGATGAAAAGGAGGATACAGAGGCCACAAAGAAAAATATAAGGAATGTAATAGAAGTAAATGTTATAGAGATATGCAAGAGTAGAAGCCACTACCCAAGCACAGGAAGAACTGGAAGGAGAACAGGGTATCGTAATGGGGTAAAATGCCCAGGGGATAATAAGTCAATGCGCCAGTCACTCCAGAAAGAGCCCACAGAGCAGACTGATGGCATTTCCTGCTCTAAATTAGATGACAAAGCCGAGTATAGTCCAACCCAGAGAATATATGATCCACGACACAGAAACACAGTATTTAAAAATTTTGATCCATTTTCATGGTTTAAAATTTTTCATGAAGCCTTTGTAAAAATTTGATGTAGCTTAATAATGCCAGAAAGCCTCACACCAATTTTTACAGACATCAAGTCCTGTGAGGATGTTATAAAAATAACCTGTATGTTTATGTATATTTAAAACAGTTTGTTAATGTAAATAATCCCTATGGGAATTGTCCGTACTTGCTGCCCTAAATCGGAAAATTCTAGAATGTGTTGAACTAAGGCAATACCTTGCCACCAGAAAACCGTATATGTTAGCTCCTTATAAGGACATAGAATCTGTTTGTGAAGTCCACCTGTAAATACTCAAGGTCAGTGTTAAGCAGACCGACAAACTTCAGACGAATGTCCACTGCCCAAAACAAATAGGATTAAAGGAGTACACAAGAAGAACAAAGAAAGGGTCAGCAGCAGTGGAATAACAAGGGACCGCACCGAAATGTTCTGGGTCCCATATCTTCGTGCAGGGATACGAAAGAAGGAGAATAAAAGGTGTTGGCCAGAAGATCAAGTATCAGTTCCAGGAGTTCCTCATCGGTTGTCCAGTGGTCGTTATCGAGAAGTCGCCAGCAGTTGTGCATCAGATGTAAGCCATCGAGGATGCGACTTCAGGAGAAGTCATGCCAAAGGCCTGAAAGAAAAGATGATAGGAGCCGATCTGCCAGGCAACGCATAGATCTGACAATAACTCTTTGCCGGGAGCTATTGTCTGAGGAGAAGGAATTTTCGAGCGGAAAAGAATTGCTCCGTTACGTTCGACACGCATGCAAATACTCCTCAAGCTGAGAATCTTCGCCCGTGCGCCGAGAGGACACCATCTCATAAAGTCGTCAACAAGTCTAACGCCAGCATAAACAGGGGGAGAAAACCTGACACGGGAGAAAGGGATCAGGACTCCAGTTCGAAGCCAAGTACACAGTGGGTAGCAGCCATAAAGTGAGTTGATCCGTTTGTTCAATTTTCTTGAATTATAGGAGAACTTTATTAGTGGACTGTTGAGGCTGATGAAATTGAGCAGAGTTAATGGTTGAAAATTAGATGTTTTACCTATAGAATTATCTTAGTATCGGAAGGAAGGAGCTTTTGTATGTGCATAACAGTTAAGAAGTAATAGTTTATTAATAGGTACCATTGCTTAGGATAGTACTTGTATTTGAAAGAGAGTGGTTATTTATGTGACATAATTTTCATGAATTGAAAGGGCATTTTAGGCTAATTGCATTATGTAGAGCTGAACTAAGCAAATTTTTCTTTATGGCAATAATAGTGTAAATTGTTTTATGTAAAATAAATGTGTTGTTTAAATGTTAACAGAGTGTCGACTGATACTTAATTTTTTGATGCGCTGTTCCGAAAGAAAATATTAGAGCCTATTAGCAGGAACCCAGGAGAAAGGATAGTAAAGGATAGATAGTAGACCATGACTGCAGATATTAATTAATCAGGGATAATTTGAATGTAATGGGAAAACTACTGGATGCACTCTTAACACTTCTTGTTACTAGAAAACGGACATCAGTGGCACAACTTTTCAAATAAATTTTCTGGTATTCAAAGAATAAGAAGGCAAGTGCGGAAGGCAAGCTTCAAGAGATATTGAAAATATAAATAGAGATAAGGAAAATATAGTAAGATAAGATATATAAATAATAAATAAAGAGACCCCCCCCCCTGTTTACACTGGCCCACCAGAATTCAAATCTGCAGCCTTTTGGCTAGAGATTGGATAACCACTCAGCCAGCAGGCTGAGTGGTTATCCGAGATGCAAGTTCATGAAGTGGGAATCAAACCTACAGCCTCTTGGTTAAAGAACAGAGGCATATCCATGGAAGACCATGCCAATAGGGTAAAATGTTGAAATTCAGAAATGAAAATGTGAAGCAAATTGTATTAATAACCACAAAGAATTATTAGAAAGTAAACCTACTATCTCAAATGTTTATTATCTTCTAAAACTGCTTGAATCTACCATTGAATTACTCTAACATAATTTGGAGCATATAAATAACTTCAAGGTTCAATATGAAAGATATGTTGCTAATTAAGAGGGCATCTCATGATGAGGCTACTGACTTCATGGAAGTTACTGCAATAATAATGTACACTGCCTGCAATGCTCTGCATTTTGTGAGTTGGTATCTGAAGTTCCAGTATGGTATGTGTGGCATAAGTATATGCAAGTCTGGTTATCTCACAATGTGGCTGATTTAGATGCAAGGTGCTCTACCAGGAATTAAACTCATATAACTGCTCAACAGAATTTCATGCATTTGAAGACATTTACAAGCCATATAGTAATACCCTTTTTTTTTAAAAAAAAAACAAAAAAAAACAGCATTTTGACTGATGATGAGTTAGTAACCCATTGCAGTGTGACCAATCAGCAGAAAATGGTTTTCAATAGATGCCAGTCAAGTAGTTGGATATTATCAGTACCGTCGACAGGGTGTAGCATAGAGGCAGCCTGCCTCATGGCGCGGCTTAATAAGGGCGCTCGTTCAGCCATATTGTGGTATACAGCATCGCTAACAATTCCTGTTAGCGTAGCAAGTGCAGAAAGAAGTTTTTCAAAGCTTAAACAGATTAAAAATTATTTTCGGACAGAAACGACCCAAGAAAGATTGGTTGGTCTAGCAATTATATCGATAGAGGCAGATATAGCTTATAATTTAAATTTAGAACTTATAAACAGTTTTAATGTGTGATATCCTCCCTAGAGCAAATATTTAATTAATATTATTATGTAATCGTTTTGCATTAATGTTTCTCTTGTAATAAAAACAAAATAGCAAGTGGAGATTTTTTTAAAATTTTGACTTATAATCCATCAGGGGCGATATTTAATTGTTTGCCTCAGGGCACGATATAATCTGGCAACAGCCCTGTTTTTTTGCCATTGCTCTTTTCAGATCCTTAGCAATTAGAAACTTTCATAATTTAATTCTTAAAAAAATAGACCCCCCCCCCAACAAAAACTTACTATTTAAACTTTCTTACTTTTAATGTAATCCCTGCCTATTATTTCTTTATATATCATACCAATATTACAATACTGCTGTTACTGCATGATTTACTGGGACACAGAATACTGCTATGACACGTGTGATGGCTATCATGATTCAAGACCTCCACAGAGTTATGAGACTCATCACAGGAGAGGACTATTATACCACTCCTTAAAACACAAGGGGTAAGTAATACTACTTATTTCAGCCCATCATCAGTGGTGATAATAGTTAATTACAAAGTAGAATGTGAACAATGGACTGATTTCAAAAAGTAAGAGCCAAGGATATGTGCTTTGCATTATTAGATACTAAGGCAAGTGATGTAAAGTCATTAGCCTCTATATATGAGTAGCCCAGTCCTGAAGATATTTCAGGCACAAACTTTGCTTACACTTGGATAAAGGATTAAACCGAGAATATAATTTCTTGGCACCTTCCAACATCTGAGGTTGACAATACGGTAATAATGTGTGACACCTTTTGGCTAATCATATATGGAAATATGACTTTTCCATTACTTCAACCTTGGTATCACCTCTGGGTCTGGCTCCCACTGATGAGACCTCAATAAAGGTCAAAACCAGTTGGGTAGTGACCCTTTCCATAATGCATAGCATTATACATGTCTGAAAGGATATGTGCTTTGCATTATGGGATACTAAGGCAAGCGATGTGAAGTCATTAGCCTCTATATACGAGTTGCCCAGTTCTGAAGATAATTGAGATGCAAACTTTGCTCATACTTGGACAAAGGATTAAACCAAGAATATAATTTCTTGGTATCTTTAATTTACCTCGAAGCTTAAGCTCTTCTAAATACTACAAGGTTGTGTAAAGTATACTGTATCAGCAAAGCTATGAATAGGAATAGACATTAGAAAGAGAAGATCACTGATGCATACAAGAAAAAATACACATGAAAGCACTGAGGCTCATGATGCTCCAGCATTAATGGAAAGATTAGATGAGAGGGAACTATCCACCATACAAAAAAACCATTCCAAAAACTCTTGCTCACTACTTCCATTCATAACTTCCAGGGATGGCCCTTCATCCTCAATCCTTCCTCTTGTTCTACGATATGAAAGAACCCCCAAATGTTAACCCTGTAACTACCTTTCAACAGTCTAAATGTTTCAATGTTATTATCTCTCCTTCTATCTACCAACCTTTGCAGCAGACATGCCCTCAGCCTATCCTCATAACTAACATGGTACAGTCCTGATATCATTTTTGTTATCTGACTCTGCACTCTTTCCAAAGTTAATTTATCTCCTTCAAATCCAAGTGACCAATTCTTCTTCTTCTTCTTTCACTCTGCTTTATCCCATGTTAAATGGAGTCGGCGCACCAATCTTTAACCTTCCTCTTCCGAGTTCTCCGGTCCAGGGCATCCTTCGGACTCCATCCTTTCTCCCTAAGATCCTCTGTCATCTTATCCCTCCACCTGAGCTTGGGCCTGCCTCTTTTCCTCCTTCCCTCCAACTCCATATACTCCATTCATTTACCAACATACTCCTCACCCTTCCTCTCAACATGTCCAAACCACCTCAGCCTACTTTCTTGTATCTTCTTACCAATTGGTCCCACCTTAACCGTCCCTCTGATGTAGTCATTCCTTATCCTATCCTTCTTTGTCACACCACTCATCCATCTCAACATCCGCATCTCCGCTACCTCCATCTTCCTCTCCAATGCCTTGGTTATAGGCCACGTCTCCGCACCATGGAGCATCGCCGGCCTCACCACCATCTTATAGAGCTTTCCTTTCCTCTTACAACTCACTCTCTTGTCGCACAGGACCCCGCTCATCTTCCTCCAATTCATCCAACCGCATGTTATTCGGTGCTGTATTTCCTCATCCAGGTCACCATTCCTCTCAACAACCGACCCAAGGTACTTTAATTTCTTCCCTGAAATTAGCCTTTCACCCTGGAGTCGTATGACGATATCCTCGTCACTCCCCGTTGACATATATTCAGTCTTCACCCGGTTAATTCTCATGCCACTCTTCTCCAATGCCTTTCTCCACTCTTCCAGGGTATTTTCAAGCTTCTCTCGGGATGATTCGCATAAAACAATGTCATCGGCAAACAGCATGCTCCATGGTGCCTCCTTCTTGACATCCTCTCGACAACCGACCCAAGGTACTTGAATTTCTTCCCTAAAATTAGCCTTTCACCCTGGAGTCGTATGACGATATCCTCGTCACTCCCTGTTGACATATATTCAGTCTTCATCCAGTTAATTCTCATGCCGCTCTTCTCCAATGCCTTTCTCCACTCTTCCAGGGTATTTTCAAGCTTCTCTCGGGATGATTCGTATAGAACAATGTCATCGGCAAACAGCATGCTCCATGGTGCCTCCTTCTTGACATCCTCTCTACAACCGACCCAAGGTACTTGAATTTCTTCCCTGAAATTAGCCTTTCACCCTGGAGTCGTATGACGATATCCTCGTCACTCCCTGTTGACATATATTCAGTCTTCACCTGGTTAATTCTCATGCCGCTCTTCTCCAATGCCTTTCTCCACTCTTCCAGGGTATTTTCAAGCTTCTCTCGGGATGATTCGCATAGAACAATGTCATCGGCAAACAGCATGCTCCATGGTGCCTCCTTCTTGACATCCCCCACTAGTACATCCATGACCTGGTCAAAGAGGAAGGGACTCAGAGCTGACCCTCGGTGTAGCCCTACAACAATAGGGAACCCTTCTGTCATGCTGACACTAGACCTGACCTGAGTTTCTGTTCCCTCATACATCTCCTTCACCAACCTCACGTACTTCTCCGACACCCCCTTCTTCCTCATACACCTCCATACCTCCTGCCTGGCCACTCTGTCGTATGCCTTTTCCAGATCTATAAACACCATGTGCAGATCCACTTGCATCTCTCTATATTTCTCCATCAATCGCCTTAGCGCAAATATTGCATCCGTTGTCCCTCTTCCTGGCATAAATCCAAACTGCTCCTCACCAATTTTCGTTTCCTGCCGTAACCTTGCTTCGATTACTCTTTCCCATATTTTTAATGTGTGTGACATCAGCTTGATTCCTCTATAGTTGCCACAGTCTTGAACATCTCCTCTTCCTTTGTAGATTGGGACGAGAATACTTTTCCTCCATTCCTCTAGTATCTTTTCCTGCTGGGCTATTTTACACATCAGATCCCATAACATATCCATGCCCTCACTGCCCAAACTTTTCCATACTTCCCCAGGTATCTGGTCTGCTCCCACAGCCTTTCCATTCTTCATTTTTCTCAGTACCCAAACAACTTCCTCTCTACTTATGTCTTGCACCGGTCTCTCATTTACCTCTCCATCCTCGCACCTCTCTCTTGGATTCGCCTCATTTAGTAGTTTACGGAAATATTCTTTCCGTCTTCCTCTGATTTTGTCCTCGTCTTGTAATACTACTCCTGAGGCATCCTTTATCTGCTTGACTGATGTTATGTCTTTCGAGGCCTTATCTCTGGCTTTCGCTATTCTCAACAACTGAGCTTCGCCACAGTTTCTCTCCAGTTCTTCATAAACCTCATCAACTGCCCTCGCTTTCGCCCTTGCCACAGCTCTCTTTGCATTTTTCTTTGCTAATCTATATGCCTCCTTGTCGGCTCTAGTTCCAGTCATGCCCCATTTTTTCTTTGCCTCTTTCTTTTCCTTGATCTCCAACTGCACCTCCTCATTCCACCACCATGCCTCCTTATCCTCAGGTGGTCCCTTTCCTGATGTTATACCAAGCACCTCTTCTCCAATTTTTCTAATATTCCGACTATTAACGTCCCACCATTCTTCCACATCCTCTGGTAACTTCATTTCTATCACTACCTCTTCTTTAGACTTATTCCTTGGTCCTTCCTCTTCCAATTTCCACCACTTTATTCTCCTCTGTACCCACCACTTCCGTCTATTCTTCTTTTCCCCTTTTATATCACAGTCTACCACAACCAACCTGTGCTGTGCTGCTACACTTTCTCCATTAATCACTTTACCGTTTTTCACCTCCTTCAGATGTTTCCTATGGCACATAATACAGTCAATCTGACTCATTCTATCCCCGCTCTTATAGGTTATCAGATGCCCAACTCTCTTCTCGAACCATGTGTTAGCTATAGCCAGATCGAAGGCCACAGCATATTCTATGATTTTTTTACCTTCTTCATTTCTTTCACCACTACTCCAACCTCCACGTACCCTTTCTTCACCACTTCGTCGCCTTCCTACATGCCCGTTCAGATCTGCTCCGACGATCACTCTCTCACCATCAGGGATTCCCATTACTACTTGGTCAAGTTCTCTTCAGAATGTCTCTTTCTCCTCATCATCACAACCTACAGTGCAGGGCATAGCCACACACTATAGTAGCCACACTTTCTCCCATCTCAAGCTTAACGCCCAAGAGACCAATTCTAAACACACCAAATGCAGATGTGCCATTGGGGCTTTACACAATAGATCCACAGCCCTCTTTATTTCTGCTGAGCAACATCCTGGCCAGCAACGGAGCAATCAATGGGTTGTCTTCACCATCTTTGCAATATAGCTCCAAAACTTCAAATTTGTATCACCCATCATCTCAAAATCTCTTTTGATGATGTTACAGCATATGCTGGTTTCTGGGGAGCAGCTAAAATGCACTGATAATCAGAACCTACAGCATTATTACTGTGATATCATCATGTAATCATACACAAATTAATCAAAACATAATCAAAGCTCAGATTTACTTAGGTTTTGTCAATCAAAATTGACAACCTAATTAAAACTTTAACTAGTTTTGTCAGTGCATACTGATCATTGAAAGTATCATTGAAAAGCCTTGCCCTGGCTTTTCAATGAAAGTCTGGCTGCGGGAAAGGTGCCCATGGAATGGAAGGAAGGTAAGATAGTGCCATTGCATAAGGGCGGAAGCAGACTGGAAGTGTCTAATTATAGGCCAGTTTGTGTGTCATCAATAGTTAGTAAGATCTTGGAGAAAGTGGTGAGGGACCATATACAGCACTGGGGAGATGAGGGTAATGTTATCAGTGAGAGTCAGCATGGATTTGTGAAGGGGTGCTCTTGTTTTAGCAATATGCTAGCCTTTTATGATAAAGTTACAAGAGCATTAGATGAGGGAAAGGCATATACTGCCATTTTCCTAAACTTAGCAAAGGCATTTGACAGGGTGCCACATGATAAGCTGATATTCAAGTTGCAGCACATTGGTCTGGATGTCAGACTGGTCAACTGGATTCAGGATTGGCTGTCTGATAGGTATCAGAGAGTTGTGTATGGTGGAGCAATATCAAAGAGGCAGAAGGTTACAAGTGGAGTTCCACAGGGCTCAGTACTGAGATCTATATTGTTTAACTTTTATATCAATGATATTGTTCGTGGATTGCAAGGGGATATTCGGTTGCTTGCGGATGATGCAAAGCTGGGAAGGGTTATTAGTAATAGTGCAGATCCCTTGATGAGTCTTTGGACTCCCTGGAGGTGTGATGTAATAATAATAATAATAGTGCAGATGTGGTAGCCCTGCAAGAGGATTTGAATAAGCTAGATAGATGGGCAAATGAATGGGGGAGGTGTCAGTTTAATGCAGCAAAATGTAAGATCTTGAGGTTTGGGACACATCAATGGGACGCTGCATACTCTACGGGAGGAGTTAAACTGGAGGAGAAGCAGGAGAGACAAGAGATCTGGGTTGGATGATTGATAGAAACCTGAAATTTAGGGGACATATTGCAAAGGTAGTGAAGGTAACACAGAGGATTGCTACAATAATGAGAAGGACACTGACCTGCAGAGATAAAATGGTTATCATTCCGTTGTATAAGACTCTGATCAGACCACACTTGGACTACTGTTCTCAGATCTGGTCCCCAGGATTTGTACCCTTTCCACAGTTAATTTTTCCAAAGATGGTGTCGGGACTTTACAATGTTACTTATGAGGATTGGCTGAGGGAGTGTGGACTACAGAGTTTGGTAGATAGAAGAAGGAGGGATGATATGATTGAGACTTTTAAACTGTTGAGAAGTAGTTACAGGGTTGACACTGGGGAGGTCTTTTGCTTGGTTGAACAGAGGGAAGGAGTCGTGACAAGGGGCCATCCCTGGAAGTTACGAAAGGAAACTGTGAGAAAGAGGGTGAGGAGTGGTTTCTTTGCATGGAGGGTGGTTGAACCATGCAATGCATTGCCTGATGGAGTGGTGAGAGCGAGAACAGTCAATGCATTTAAGGAGTGGTATGATGGACTTTGTGTTTCCTAGGAGGGACCTCCCTCGATGAGTCTTGATAGACGTGTTTCTTAGAAAGGACCTCCCACGATGAGTCTTTTGACTCCATGGAGGCATGAATAATAATAATAATATGACTGAATCAAAACATTCAGATACCTACAATGACCATGGGTGCCAGAATCTGAAATTTTGTCCATCAACACAAATAAGAAATTATATGATACAAATGTAAATCAAAGTGAGATTTCATCTGTTACAAAAAAAAAAAAAAAAGTATTATAAAACTGAATTTGGTATTAAAGAGCAGAGTGAATATTGTTTCTTTAATGAAGAATTTGAGTAGGCTCTGAGCAGGCAAGTGAATGAAGCTACCAGTTAGGCCAGAGTGAGCTTCCCCTTCAAGATATTCCACAGGTTGTAGGATATCTTTGTAGGAACAAGGACCTGAAATCTAGAGCCCACCGTACTAAACTTTTGAGGATATCACAATGAATTATGGCAACAATGAAACACAGAAATAAAGAAGTTATGTTCAATTGTTTAAGGCCATTCCTGGTTTTTCAAAAGGATGAGAATATACTGAAGAAGGTCCCAAGAGGACTGTCTCTGGTGATGTTAGGTATGAAGAAATTCAGGCAATGCTTTTTTCAGAGCCGCGTGGATTAATGTGAAAGAGATTCTTCACAGAACCTGGAAGCTGTACAAGAAAGGTATGACCATGGGAGAGAGAGATATGGGTTCCTTGCATAGAGAATGGCTGAAAAATGGAATACATTGCCTGAGACATGGTCAGTGTAGAAACAATAAACAAGTTTAATGTGATTTAATAAGATTTGTTGTGTGACATCTTATGACCCTACAGAAATTTGATGTTAATAATAAGTATAAAATAAAAATAAATGTATTATGATCATTATTGTTGTTGTTGCAGTATTATGCAAACATAATTGCAGGAGCAAATGACTATATGAATACAGAATGAAAAGGAGCGAGACTGTGGATGAGAAAAAAAAAAGCACAGATAATGAAACAAGTTGATCAAAATGAGAAATGGGATGAAGAATATGTGAAGATTAGACGTTTGGTGGATAGGAATGAAAGAGTGCAAAAGGATAGAATGAAGGAAAGTAGAGACAAAGAGGTGACAAAACAATCAATAGTAATGATGCATGGAGATTCCATTGTTAGTGGTGTGGTAAATGAGAGGGTTCACAATGTCGGTTTTCTAAGAGGAAAGATTAGACTGGATAAATGTTGTGTTGGATATGAGAAGTAAACAAGCAAGAAAGTTAGTGATAGTTGTGGGAACAAATGATTTGGTTGGCATAAAGAGAATATAAGGATGGATATAAGGAGGTTATTAAGGAGAGCAAAGGATGGTAGAAAAGGTGGTCAGTGTGTTGCCAAGGTATGATGGTAATGAGGTAAGATGGAAAGCACAAATCATGAATAGCATGTTATTCATGATTTGAGAAGGTAGACTGTTACAGAAGTGATGATTGCATTTAAATAGATTTGATGTTAGTCAACTGGTGAAAACGTTGCTAGATGGAAGTGTAATCAGTGATGCAAACAAGAGATCACAATAAGAGGTGAAGTGAAAGATCAGAAGAGAGGAAATAATGAGACTGAAGAGGTTGTAACTGGGAATAGTAATGTGAGAGCTGATGATGAGAGAACAGGAATGCAAGATGGACAGGGAAACAGTGTATAAGGAGAGTACAAGTTGGAAGCAGTAGTGCACGTGCATATGGGGATGGCCTGGAATGTAGGGGATAGTTGAGTCTGTAGTGCTGATAAAGGCAACTGGGTGGTCAGGTGTACAGAAATCACAACCAACAAGTGGTTAGAATTAATTTTGTTTTTGTGTTCATTTATATGGTGGATATTATCATTGGCACCAAAGATAAAGTAGGGACTGACTTGTCGTGCTTTATCTTTGGTGCCAATGATAATATTTGAACAACCACACATATATGTGTGTGTGTGGTTTGAACAACCACACACACACATATATGTGTGGTTGTTCAAACTAAATTAACGTAGTTGGGATTTACTATATTGCTTGTGATCAAAAATTAATACAAAGTTTCACTGCATAAGGGTTTACTATATTTACTGTGATTGATGTGTTTTTGTTACAGGAAAGTGTTAGTAAATTCACAATCTTAACTATAAAATATGAATGGTATTGTCACCATGTGTCTCATATTCATGGTTAACAACTTTCAAGGCAACATCCTCATTATAGTAGCATTAAGCAGTTCTGGCAATCCAGGTGACCAGAACAAGAGGTTACTTTTGTTCGATTACTTGTTTGTGAAAACTTAATGTTTTATTAATTATATGAAGAGCCAAAGGCTTCAATTCAGCGACATATAAACTTATTTAAGTTAAGGGATATTACATCCCATATTGTTTAATAGCCGAATAAGAAACTCTAAGAGTTTCATGCCAAATATAGTAAATATATAAAGTTCAGCGAGTCCAAGCGTAAACAAATACCTGGATAGTGTTACAACTGACCCTTTAGGGAGTGCAACACCGAGGCAACTCATGGTAAGGGGGGAGCAAGCTCCGATCACTATTCTTGATATTTCTCCATAATATGTCACCGAATTGAAGCCTTTGGCTCTTCCTATAATTAATAATTTATTAGGACACCTTCTTGGCAATTCTCATAGTAGGGTATATATAAGTTCTGTTCGCTACAAACTCGGTATTTCTAGGTCTACCTACTCACTGATGAGACCTCAATAAAGGTTGAAACCGGTCTGGGTAGTGACCTTCTCTCACTCATAATGTAGAACAGTAATACAACTCCTAGGAGCTGGGTTTCACATTATGGGGAAATATCAAGAATAGTGATCGGAGCTTGCTCCACCCTTACCATGAGTTGCCTCAGTGTTGCACTCCCTAAAGGGTCAGTTGTAACACTATCCAGGTATTTGTTTACGCTTGGACTCGCCGAACTTTATATATTTACTATATTCTGCATGAAACTCTTTGAGTTTCTTATTCAGCTATGAAACACTATGGGATGTAATATCCCTTAACTTAAATAAACTTAATGTTTTATTTCA
Source organism: Typopeltis vanoorti (assembly GCF_054136105.1). NCBI lineage: Eukaryota > Metazoa > Arthropoda > Arachnida > Uropygi > Thelyphonidae > Typopeltis > Typopeltis vanoorti. The sequence goes on from NC_143568.1 coordinate 81,210,037, forward strand.
CTTTTTTTTTTTTTTTAATTGAACTAAGGTATATTTTGGAACAGATCCTGGTCATTCATTTGCAAACAATGCTTTTATATAATTGCCTCCTTATTTTCCCGATTTTTGGAAAGGGATGGAAGTACTGTTGCTCAGTTCATCCCTATTGATTTTTTTTTGGGGGGGGGGGGATTGCAGGGAGGTTCAGACTTAAAGAGAGCAACTGACTTTTTTTTTTTTTATGCAACAATATATAACATACATTGTTCGTAGAAAAAAATCTCTTAGTGCCTCCATTTATAATAATGGCATTTGAAGTGTTTAATTTGTATTATAATTAAGACAATATTACAGTATTTTTAAGTATTTTTTCGGTAGTTTCTTGAGGTGGTTGCATTGACACCATGAAAAGTTTCGTCATGAAAATACATCACGAACTTTTATGTTTTGTTTGAGGAATAAACTTTTATACTAACATTTATTGAATTAGTCATTTGGATTAATCATACAGGTTCTCACCTAATCTGTTCAAACCATGACTGAAATGACCACGATAATCGCCAGCTACAAGAACATCTGCTAATGCTTCAGCATGTGTATATTCTGTACCAACTGCTTCCATACATTTCACCATGAAACATTTTAATTCATCTAACGGAATTAATGTCCCTCTTACTGGATACCTCGTTCGAGAAGTCATTTCTAAACGTCTAATGCAATGCAAAACTTGAAAAGAAGAAATTATAGCTGAACGCAAATTACAAAACATAGGGTGACCTTTGGGCCCACTAAATGATTGCTATTTAACCTTGAGGAAGGGATTCGATTTCCCCATCTTCGATGTATGACTGACAGTTTCAATTATAGACAACCGTTTCAAATTGCATCCAACTGGAATGCAATTTGAAAACAGCCGCGATTTCGCCACTTTGAATGCTGAATGCTAGCGACGCGAAGAAGCAGAACACAATAAAGCATCGCCGCCACTCTACCACCGCAATTTTTGCTAAGTGAGAGGAGGGGGGGGGAATGCTTTTTCAAGAGCAATAGAAATTTATGATAAATGGGAATCCTCGAAACTTATAATAGCATGGACAATTTTTTTTTGTGTGTGTGTGTGTGTGTGTCAACGTAATAAGTTCCAAAATATGTGTGCGTCGACTTTTTTACATCACTACCGGTTGTCTACCAGTTTGCCAAGGTTCTGGCGAAAAGAATGAAGGCATTATATGATTTTTATATATAAAAATGATGCCTTATAACATTGAATATAATACTATAAAAGAAGGAATGTGTTCCCTTCTTTTTTTTTATTTCTCTTCTCATTAAAATTTATATTAAAAATAAGTAAATCCACTAAAGCCTTTTATTCCCTAGAGTAGGCGAGAACGTTTAGCCTTAACCTTTTGAAGATTAGTGGGCAGCCTCCATCCTTAGCCAGTTCTTAGTTAATCAGTGATATGCATCTAGGAAATTATTATTATTATTCGTGACACCTCCAAGGAGTCCGAAGACTCATCGCTGGAGGACACCCACTGTACAACTCTCCGTCTCCACCACTACACCGAACCTCTACTACCAATCAACATCAGCGCCAAATACCACCCACCACCACCACCACCACAACAACAAGTATTTCTTTTTTGTCTGTAAATTGCGTGTGTTCTGAAGGGCCGATTTGTCTGTATGCGGGATGAAAAACCCGAATTTCCGGGAGGAAAAAACCCTGCTATCTCCATATGAGATCGGCTAACTCACCTTCAATTGAAAAAGTCCATTTAAAGATTCCTCCCGCGAGATGTCGTGAGCTGTCTGCCGTATTCCTCCCGAAATAGAGTACGGCAGACAACTCACGACATTTCGTGGTCTCTAACCTCTCGAAGTATATATATCATCTAAAATAGTATGAGTTCTATGGTTGATTTTCTTTCCCTGTTCAGTTAAAACTCGAGTTTTAACTCAATTCTAAATTGAGTTAAATTTAGTAAATTTAGTTTGTTATAATTATAATATACAGTTTGACCAAAATTAAAGTTCCCTGTTTAAACTATACCTTGCCGAAGATAACGGTGCGTTCATAAAAATGACGTGCATGTTAAAGAAAGAAATTCATTTTAATTCTTTTTTTTTTTTTTAAATCCAGCTCAGTGTAAAATTGTATTTTTAGTGGTTAAATTTATCAGTGTCTGAAAAAGTATGCTAAATTTGAGTAAGGAAATCGATCCTGTTGGACCTTTAATACCGATCCTCTTCGTTTCCCTGCACATAGTTCGGTGAGATATGGATCAGAAACAGCCTGCATAAAATGCTTCGGTCAAGTGCTGCACACAGGAAATTCTGTTAGTCCGTACATGCTTACTCAGCTGAAGGCGATCTCTTTCCTGAAGATGGTCTTAGGATCACAGTTACGCATCTTAGACAAGCAAATGGGTTATTTTCCCACTGATTAAACACTCGGAATATCTCACCTTTTTAGAAACTTAAACCAGCCACCTCTGCTGTTTTCAAAATCGTGGCTCCTGTAAGACTGACACCCACAATAAGCACTTTATCGAACTCCGAACAATCCTTTGTTTTTTTTCCATTGTGATCAACGCTATTAACGATTACTGTCCAGTAACATTCTTAAATTGTTGCCTAGGATACATGATCACCAAGTATTTTGCATATTCACTGCATTAGTGCCGCTTACATCCCTGCATAAAACTTTTTGATTCGTTGGCCAGTATATGTATATTATATTGCATATTGTATACAAAGTCCTCTAAGTCTTTAAATGTGATCCCGGACGATAAAAGCATTGTCAACATATCGCCACCATATGTGTGGTTTTAAGATTGCTTGTGCCATAGCTTTATTCTCGCATTTATCCAAAAGAAGAAAAAAAAAAGAAAGAAAGAAAGAAAAAGAAAGAGGTACTGTTATTCCTGTTGAATCAACAGGAATCCTATTGAATGATTGCTCTAAAGGTTACTAAGTAAATTATTTTCTGTATAACTAACTCTTGCAACTACATAAATGAATTACAAATATATCATTTGTAACTCATATATGCTATATAATTTTGGATTTTAAGACAGAGAGTAATATTATTTTTTTAAAAAAACAAAACAAAACATTATAACATCTTTTAAGCTAGTCAACATCCTACAAAACTTCCTACATTTCGTTTGAAAAATAACTTGGGACACATAAGATTCCTTATCCTTACGTATGATCCAACAGGTCTGCATTGAATGCAAATTTTCATACTTATAAAAACATGGATTGTGACAATATCGCTCAATTCCAGCTTTTTGGTCTGCTCAATGGATTAGCCACATCTTACCATGAGGATGGTAAGTCTTCATGGTTTAGATGATTCTCTGAGATGGCTGGCAGTTGGACGACTTGAAATCAGGCAGTGGCAGGTAAAGATAACACGTTGGTTTAATGTGTCATGATGTGATCTCGGCACTATAAACGCAGTTTCAGGAGACAGGAATCACTAAAAGAAGATATGGCCAAGAACGAGATAGGGTTATAACAACCAGAACAGAGTAGGATAGAATCTTAAGATGTCCTGTCATCAGCTGTCTCTTGAGGTTGCTGTATCCATGGGTGAAAGCATTTCCAACCAGGTGTGCTTAAAAGTCTCAGTTCAAGTGGCCTCTACGCAAGGAAGCCAATATCTCATTAAACAAATCACTGCAGAACTCGACGAAACGGGTGCCATTAATATGTCTTGGAACCCTGGCAAATGGGGTACAATTAAAACATTTGAATCATTCGACGTAAGCAAAACCTTTTGACTTTACTCACATCAAACTGAAGCTATTTTAGCAAAAAAAATCCGTTTATACATCGTTATGGGGACAAATGTGAAAATTAGCAATACCGCAGCTCCTTGTCTGAAAGAAACATTTCAGAAGTAACTTCATTTCATTCCCCTTGCATCCTTTCAACATAACTCTTTTTTTTTTTTCATTTGACATAACGTTCTCTGACAGTTTTAATGTTTAGTAAAGGAGAGTGAGTTTCATTTTATTTTTGTTTTATTTTGATGATATGCCCTTCCTCAATAGTGCAATCGATTGAATGTTCGCATGCAACTGAAATCTATGTGTATGAAATTGGTTTGGTGAAAACAACAAGGAATATAAATATCAGAAATGGGAAACACAATCGAGTCAAGAAACATCTCTGGACTCTATTCAAAAGTCAGTAATGTTGCAAAATGTGTTGTTGTTTTTTTTTCTTATTCTTTCAATATATTGCAGGAAATTCATTTATGTATGCTGCTCTATTTTAAAATAAATTTCTGACTTACAGGTCATTCGTGTTCAGCTCTTGTGTTATCAGTGGTTAACTGTATAAGATTCTTAACGAAGTCTTCTATATAAATAATTCTAGCTTTACTTCCAGTGACTAAATAATGAAAGGATTTAAAGCTGTAGTAAAGCAATAATGGATATATTTAAATGTACATATTTCGTTATATTATCTATAACTAACGCCAAACATAAGAAAAACGTTGGATATGTTTTCGAATAATGGAATATTTAACTTAAGAAGGATCTAGTGTGTTAAATGTACTTACTCATAATCGTGTATAATTTCCAGGTGCGGTTCAAATTGTACAAACTTAAGAAGAGGTGGTGGTCCATTGACTTCTCTTTCATCACTCCCTATCTCTACCTCAACAAATTCACTTGGTGCTGTGGAGGGACCTACATCTGTTTCTCCCATTCCATCTGGAGTAGGATCGGCTTGATTTCCATCTGTTGAGTGCTCTTCGTCTATTTGGCCTTTTTCATCTGGAGTAACATCATCATTACCCATTTCCTCTATTATTTTAAAATGAGTTGCGAGCATACTTTGGCCCACTTTTGCACTTGTGGCCAGTTCATCTGTTTATATTTTGAATTTCCTAGCCAAGTAGGAGTCAGGCGAAGAGAGAGAGAGAGGGAGAGAGAGATTACCGATATTACCACTACCCAAAAGCACAGCCTTTACAATGAAAGTTATTTAGGCGCAGGTTTCACATGGATTTGAGAACAAGAGTGTGCTTTTCCGTTGTGTATTATTTGTGGGGAAAAAAATCAATAAGCATCTGTGGGCCCGACCAACTTGAATCGTCATTTCCGTTCTAATCATGGCCACATGTCAGATAAACAGTTTGTTATTTGAAAAAAAAAATCAGCTAACACCTTTTATTCCCTTATAGGGAATAGGCAAGACCTTATCCAGTGGTGAGCTACAAGGGGCTCGCTTGAGCCCTTTGTTAAATTTTTCTCAAATTTGCGAGCCCCTTCTTCTTGTTTACTAATCTTGTAGAACTAGAAAATACCACCGTGAATGTATACATGATACCATAATTGCTATTTTACATTCATATGGATTTTCTGATAACTATATAAAAAATCATTTCATTGCATTTTGTTCTGATGGAGCTAGTGTAATGTTAGGAAACAAATCAGGTGTTGCAATCAAACTTCAAAAAATCAAATCAACTAACGCCTTTTATTCCCTAATAGGGAGTAGGCGAGGCCTTTATACCCTATCTAGCTTTTGGAGACTGAGTGGGCAGTTCAATCTCCACCGGTAGGCAATCAGAGATAGCTGGCCCATGTCTATCACTAATTATAGCAGCCGCCGATGAAGAGGCTGGTAAACAAGTGCTGCCATCTCTTGGTACCTAACCCTAACAAGATATGTCACTGTCTGAAATAATGTGGGTACTACGGTCGATTTTCTTGAGTTTCCAGGAGGAAAAATCCGCTTGCCTGTGCCAGAGATCGACTAACTCGGGAACCGGTCGAAGATAGGCTTAGAAAAAGTTCCTGCAGTCAGCGACTAGACTAGAACCTAGGTCTAACTTCAAGCGACAAAGCGCAGAGGATGCAAGCGCCACTTCCACTGAGCTACACAGCAATCAAACTTCTACAAAAATTTCCCAACGTTGTAATTTGGCATTGCGCTCATCGTTTACACTTAGCATTAGACGATTCGATAAAAAAAAAAACATTAAAGAAATAACTCATTTTGAAATATTTATGGATAAATTATATGCTTTTTATCGTCAATCACCAAAAAATCAACGAGAATTAAAAACGATTGCAAAAGATCTTGGTATCGAAATTTTAATGATCGGCCGTGTGTTTGGACCACATGGGCAGCTTGCAGGTTACGAACGGCTCTTGCTTTGTGAGGAAATTACCCAGCTTTATGCAAGCATTTTGCATCGAACGATAAATATAAGGGCTTTTTTAAACTGACTTCTCAATTTGGAATTTTTAAAAGATCTAGCATTAATGATCGATATCCTACAAGAATTAGCATATCTGTCAGAAGCTCTACAAAGTCGCAATATAAGTATTATAAGAGTTAAGTTATCCCCCCCCTTTTTTTTTTTTTTTTTTGCTCCACGATGCGAGCCCTTTGCTAAAATTTCCATAGCTCGCCACTGCTTATAAACTTATCAAGCTTTTGGAGATGAGCAGTTCAATCTCTACGACGGTAGGCAATCAGAGATAACTGGCCCAAGATTACCACTAATTATAAGCGGTAACCGATGAAGAGACCGAAATAACAAGTGCTGCCATTTCTTGGTACCTAATCCCAAAAACATATGTTATTGTCTGAGACAGTATGGGTTCTACGGTCGATTTTCTTGAGTTTACAGAATGAAAAACACGAGTTTGCGGGTGGAAAAAAGTCGCTTGCATGTAACAGAGATCGATTAATTCGGGAACCAGTTGAAGAAAGGCTTAGAAAATTTTTCTCCAGTCGGCGACTAGACTTGAACTTAAGTCTACCTTTGGGCAGGCCTAGCGCAGAGAATGCAAAAGTCACTTCCACATCACAAGACCTGTTGACCCTAAAAAAGCTCAAGAAGGAAGCAGTTTATTAGTTTTGCATTGCGCGTTTCTATAAACAATATATGTGTTTACATAAATCGAGAGTCTTTGTGAATGATAAAATATTTTAGGACTTCCGTCATGGTAAAAAGTCTGTGAAGCACTGAACTTACCCTTCATTTACCATTTCCTCCAGTACTACCTTGCAAAACTCGAATAGTATGACCTAGTGCGTTTGGGATTTTTTGAATCTCAGGAACTCAACTAAAGCTATGGAGCTAGTGTATATGCCTGTTGGTCGCATTCTTCCGGTTTGCTTGTTTTGGGAGATGAAAAACTATAGTTCCCGGAAAAAAAAAAAAACCTACCACTTTCATAGGAGACGCACTGACTTTTTCTCGGTTGAAACTCTTCTAAAGGTCCTTTGTATCCTAGTAGACAGAATTCAAAAGTCGGTATTTCCAATGAAAGGTGATCTTCAATACTGACAGCCATGGTGGCTTCAACAAATTCACTGACATCCATGGTGGCTTGAACAAGTTCACTGACATCCATGGAGGCTTCAAGACACGGCGTAATATCACATCGATATTCAGCTGGGTTATTTCTGTAGAATTTTCATAGGATAGACAAAACCTAGTTATGCAGAATGGCAACATACTTGACAATGAGGCATTGTTTAAACAGACACCCCACTTCATAACACTACAAGCATCATACTTAACAAGTGACTTAAAAGGTGTCTATCGTGATTATCTGATTATTGAAAATGAACCTCACACTATCTTTGATTAAGTGATAATTAACGATTTTCTGCAAAAGAAATAGAATAAATTCTTTATGCATTTTTATTCTTAAAGGGAGTAGGCATCACATTTTACACCGACAGTCTCCTTAGCACTTAGACAGTGTCGGGAATATCCTTTCATTGGAATCTCGTCTAGGACAGAATGAACATCATCAGCTATTCTCATATGCAAATTGTGATTTCTCGTTTTCATCATGCGAAATAGGCGAACCGGCCAAAACACATGCAATTCATAAACATAATATAACATCCTCACCTCCTTTGTTGGTTCGGTCCTAATTCCAATAACTAAACCCAACTCTTAGCTCTGACGCAATGAAAATAATTTAATTGTTAGATTAGTGTGTTCTAGATCTACTCAGCGCAGACAGACCAATGCGATTAGAGAAAACGACAGACAATTGCAGTTATCTCAATGTGTGTGTGTGTGTGTGTGTGTGTGTGTGTGTGTGTGTGTGTGTGTGTGTGTGTGTGTGTGTGTGTGTGTGTGTGTGTGTGTGTGTGTGTGTGTGTGTCGAGTCTCAGAGCCACGTGTAAACTTAAAAAAATTTCCTTAACTCAGTGAGTAAAATTGAATCTATAATTTGCATACGACACCCATGGATTTTGGCATTAGTTTATATAATCCGCGGTCAGTAAAATTGATATTTTTCTTCGTCTTTTGTATTTATTTTATTTCGCTTTATTTATTTTTTTTTTCTTTCTTTTTCGGAAACCAGCAGGTAGCCGTGTTTCTCCATTTGTCGTCGACGGTAATCGTTCTGGGCTACCGACAATTTCAAGACACTGGAGCGAGAATGCGGTAAACAACTACCTTCATCTCATATTCCTAAACCTTAACTTGTATATTATTATCTGAAACTGAATAAATACTACAATCGATTTGTCTGCATGGAAGGATTAAAAAACAGCTTCTTGGCAGTAAATCAAAATTCCACTTATATATATCTTGAGTTAGTCGACCACTGGCACAAAAGCCTAGAAAAGTTCCTGTGGTCAGCGAATTGGAACTACAATGGCTTTTCTTCTGGCAGCTTTGAGACTTGAGACGATATTACAAAGCTACACAGGCATGCCTGGAATAATAACAGTCTTTGCTGTTATGGTTAAGTGAGTGAAGTTTATGACCATTATTTCTTTTTTGCTACATAAGAAATGGACTCGAAGAGTTTAAAGTATGTTGTGTTAAGAGTTTATATCATTTACTTTAAGTAAAGGTTATACTAATATTCATTTTGAGAAGGTGCATCATCATGGACATAATCATGAAAGTGGTTATGTCCATGACCTTATTAAAAATAACATAAATCTACTGTTTTACTACTGCTTAGTAAATTTACTACTGTCCACCAACCAACCAACATACGAGTAGAATGACTTTCTCATAGCAGCATAAAGCTACAGAAACAACAATAGTTTATACAGGCTTTGCACAGGCATCGCTTGTCTCATTACGTGATCCAATACTCCTTAATGAATGAAGGAACTGCTCAATGTCGATACCAAATGAACATTCAAAATGTAACCACAATGGCAGAAATCGTAGGTGACGACCCGCAGTTTGAAAGATTATGACAAGTACAGAAACGGACAAAGCGTTGTCTCCAATATGTTCTCCAAGGTTCGATCACATTTTCCGCCTGCAACATCACTGGCACAGTTGGGACACATTTTGCAAGAAGAGTGGTCCCAAATTCCATTATCCTATGTACATGAGTCGTATCAATCTATTCCACGTCGAATTCATGGTGTTATAACAACCCGAGGTGGGCCTGCAGCTTATTCATTAAAAAGTCTTCAAACAAATTGTAGTTGTTTCTATTATTTTGATAACTCCCTGTAGTAACGTACGCAGGTTGTTGAAACAGTATATGGAGCCGATCCTAATGGTAATGCATCAAAGAGCTTACCAACCACTTAATTACGTATACTCTTCAGACTTCCTAACTTATAGGATCATATAAAAACTCTAAGCTTTTCCACATGTCCTGCTATACATAAATGAATTTCCTGTTTTCATTTGCGCATAGAACTGCATCATCCATGCAGGCATTTAAAATCAAATATGACAAAATAGGGTGGTAAATCGTAATTCTATATATTACATGTGTTCTTCAGTTTATCTGTTTTGCGAGGATGAAAAACCCAATTTTCTGGGAAAAAAAGCTCTGTATGAGACCGGCTGACACATATTCAGATGGCCTTGATTTATTTATTTATTCTTATGACAAAAGAAATACAGAACAGTTAGAGTTCAATGTTCAGTCTGTAAAGCCAATCCAAGGTATCATTCGTCACCTTGTGGATGTCCTGTAGGCCACCACCGTGAAATTAGCGCCTTGGGCAGTCGTTAACAATATGAGTAATCGTCTGAGCAACAGGAAAACACTCACAATAAGGGTGGTCTAACAGCCTCCATTTATGTAGTAGGTAGCCACATCTGCCCTGGTTAGTTCTGATCCTGTTGATTGATGATCTCCCTAGGAAGAGCAAAACCAGGCTACAGAGCACAGGGATCTTCTACCAGGAAGCCGTTTGTTGGGAGATTGTTGGACCAGTATTCTCTACACATGTCAGGATTTGATGACAGGGCAGCTGAAGAGAGTACATCCATGGACCAGAAAGGTTTTCTAGATTTTAGGCGAAGACTATGTCGATTTATGAGAGTCTGGTGGGGCAGGAGTGGGTTGCTCATTGCTTCATTCAATTCTTTAATCGAGGCTTGTCTTCTTCGTATTTTTGGTGGAGCAATGTTAGATAGGACAGGCAGCCAGGAGAGAGGGGTACTTCTCACTGTCCCACTAATTGTGTGCATGGCAGAGTTTAGTTGGGTGTCTATAATGTTAGTGTGTGCATTTCTTTCCCAGACAGGGGCACAATATTCTGCTGCAGAGAATGCGAGGGCTAGTGCAGACGAACTTAGGACTTCTGCACGACAACCCCAGGTTGTTCCAGCAAGCCTTGAAATAATATTGTTTCTGTGTAAGTGGAGGTATCTGTGCTTTAGAAGTTCATAAGGAATATTCCGGTAATTGGGCCACATATTTTTTATTTAAGATAAAAGCACAATAAGGAAATAAAACCCGACAAGTATCATAAGTCGTTTGACTTAAATCTTCAGGGGTAAAAGGTAACTGAAAGTTAAAACAACAAAAAAGAAAAATTAATTGTTCATACTATACAGTTGTAGCCGTCTGACTGTTTATAAAATTAAAAAATCAGAATGATTCAAAGCAGTGCTAAGTGTAAACAATGCAGGATGATACCACGTTCTGTTGTTCACGATCATAATGTCCGAGGTCTGACTGAGGTATATTTTTTATCAAAGCTGACCAAACTTGGTGTAGAATTAAGCCTTGGTTTTCATTGCATTGCGTTGGAATTCTAAGCATGTTTGCAACTTCTTTAAATTTCCTTATGTAACAGTTTTTTTTTTTTTATATATAACACATGTTTGTCTGCCAGAGTACATTTTGGCCAGTGGAAGTGGTATGGAAAGCTAGACCTGATTTGTGTTCTCTTCTGTTTTGTACATCCTTTTGGTGTTCGTTGATGCGTATTTCCCCAGATCTTCCTGTCTGTCCTATGTAGCAGATGCCGCAAGAACAATAAAGTTTATAAACACCTGGTTTTTTTAAAGGATGATGTGGAGGTTTCGGGAGATATAAAAATCTTGAAATTTTTTCCAGCGGCAGAAAGGCTACTTTGATTTTATGTTTGTTTAGTAATTTAGCCATCTTGTCTGTAACATTATTGATATATGGAAGCGTGATAGCGTTTTTGAAATCTTGTTTCTTTGAGATGCTTGTAGGAGGTGTGTGGAGGATTTTTTTGATAGTCTTGGGTTCATAACCATTTTATTGAGGATCTGTGTTAAATATTCCAATTCTTCATTTCTCTGTGCTGGAAATATTATAAGTCTGTCCCTCAGGGTTTTTATTAGACCTATTTTTTGCGAAGGGTGGTGCTGTGAGGCCGCATTCTTAATGCGGCCTCACAGCACCACCCTTCGCAAAAAATAGGTCTAATAAAAACCCTGAGGGACAGACTTATAATATTTCCAGCACAGAAAAACAGAGAAATGAATTCAAAAATTACCTGAATAATTTACATAAGAATATGAAATTTACTTTAGAAAAAGAACTTAGAAAACTTCCATTTCTTAACATCCTATTAGAAGTCAATGAAAAAGATAATAAACTTTCTTTCTCAATATATAGAAAACCCACCAACACAGGAAGATTTCTTAATGCGGCTTCACACTACCATCCTTCACAAGTTCTAATAAAAACCCTGAAGGACAGAGCGTATAATATATCCAGCACAGAAAAACGGAGAAATGAAGAATTAGAATATTTAACACGGATCCTCAAAAAAAATGTTTATGAACCCAAGACTATCAAAAAAATCCTCCACACACCTCCTACAAGCATCCCACAGAAACAAGATTTCAAAAACACCATCACGCTTCCATATATCAAGAATGTTACAAAATGGCTAAATTACTAAACAAACATAACATCAAAGTAGCCTTTCTGCCGCTGGAAAAATTTTCAAGATTTCATATCCCCCAAACCTCCACATCATCCTTTAAAAAAACCAGGTGTTTATAAAAATTATTTTTCTTGCGGCATCTGCTGCGTAGGACAGACAGAAAGATCTGGGGAGATATGCATGAACGAACATCAAAAGGATGTACAAAACAGAAGAGAACACAAATCAGATCTAGGTTTCCATACCACTTCCACCGGCCAGAATGTACTCTGACAGAAAACAAACATGTCATATAGAAAAAAACTGTTACATAAGGAAATTTAAAGAAGCTCCAAACATGCTTTTAAAAAAAAAACACAATGCAATAAAAACCAAGGCTTAATTCTACAACAAGTTTGGTCAGCTTTGATAAAAAAATATACCTCAGTCAGACCTCAGACATTATGATCGTGAACAACAGAACGTGGCATCATATAGCATTGTTTAAACTTAGCACTGCTTTGAATTTGCATTTTCTGATTTTTTAATTTTATAAACAGAAAGACGGCTACAACTGTATAGTATGAAGTATTAATTTCTCTTTTTTGTTGTTTTAACTTTCAGTTACCTTTTACCCCTGAAGATGTAAGTCAAACGACTTATGAAAATTGACGGGATTTTTCTTTATTGTGCTTTTAGCTTAATATAAAAAATATGTGGTCCAATTACCGGAATATGCCTTATCAATATTGTTTCTCGTTTTAATTTTGTTGGACAGGTTGGTGATGTGCCTTTTATACGTTAGGCTTCTGTCCAGGCTCACTCCAAGGTGTTTCAGATGAGGCTTGTGTGCTACCATTTTTCCACAGAAAGAAAGGTTGTGATGTCGATTTGCCTCTGCATTGTTCAGGTGAAATACTGTAGACAGTTTTTGTTGGATTTCGCTTCATATTCCACTGCTTGAAATACTCTTCCAGGATGTTCAGGTCTGTGTTGAAGGTTGATTCCAGGTTGGCAATGGAGGTAGAGTGATGTAGGATCGCTTGGTCATCAGCGTACATATACTTGCTTGAGCCGGTATGTTTTAAGTCGTACACGTAGATGTTAATGAGTAAATGGGGATAATACAGAGCCCTGTGGGAGACCGCTGTGAGGAATCTGGGCCTGCTCTTTTTTCCGCCAATATGGACCCGGATCTTTCTGTTGGAGAGAATGAATTCATAAAGCTGGGAAGTTTTTTTTTTTTTTGCACCTTATATTTCCTAGCTTTAAGAGGAGGCCCCTGATCCAGACTGTGTCATAAGCTGATGTTGGGTCAATGAAAGTGGCTCCAGATTTAAGTTTCTTCTTGAAAACTGCTTCATTTTGTGTTGTCAGGGCAAGGATCTGGTCAAAGCAACTTCTTTCTGGCCTGAAGCCAGCTTGTTTAATCGGGAGTGCTCTTTCGATCAGCGGGGAAGGAGAATTCTTTCAAAGAGCTTAAAGGTGGAGGAAAGCAAGGAGATAGGTAGTAGATTTTGTCATCATTTATATCTTTCCCTTGTTTAGGAACGGCAATTATTTTGGCTTCCCGTCACAGATTTGGTAGTTTTCTAGTCATTATAATTTTTGAGAAAAGGGCGGCCAGCCATGCTTGGCCTTGTTGACCGAGATGTCTTAGAAACTCGGGGAGGATACCATCCACTCCTGCAGCCTTGCCATTCTTGGTGAATTTTAAGGCTACCTGTACCTCTTCCCTAGATACTGGGTGTACAAGTTCAGGAAGCTCAAGGCTCGCCTTCAGGATTTGTCTGATGAAAGATTGCTCAGATAGAGCTGGGATATCTTGGAGGTTTTCAATAAATTATTAGCCATTTGATCAGAAGTTATCTCTGTTTTTTTTGTGTGTTGTTGGTTCTTTCCCAACTAATTTTCTCAGAAGTGATCGGCTTTTTTCGGCTAGATGTGGTGAAATCGAGTTCATGGATGGTTGAGATCCATCTTTCTTTCTGTTTTTATCCAGCGTTGCTATGAGCTCCTTAGCAACAGTTGGGTCTTTAGTCTCTTCATATTTGGTTAAAAGTTCCTCAGTTTCTCTACTCCAGCATGGGATATATTGTTTTCAGTAGCCTCTAGGAATAGAGGCTTTGATTGCAGTTTTGATTAGTTTAACAAATCTTGGATAGCAATTAGGGGTGGGTGGAATTGCTCTAATGGTGGTGGAATTGCTCTACATATCATGAGCGAGTGTTGTTTAGAGGACTGTAACTTATTTTTCGAAGCTTGCCCTCCACCCAAACAAGCAACGCGATCCCTGTTATTTCCGGCAAAGATCGAGCCGGCATGGAGCTTTTTAAGTTTTGTATTCATCATAGTTGCTGTAAGTGGTCCAGGATGCTTGGTACCTTTGGACGCCTTGTTTGAGACATTAGCTTCGTGTTACCTGTGATTCATTTCTGGAGCTTCTTTTGTCTGAAACACCAGCAATGTGGTACATTGCTGGTGCTTCACTACATTGCTATCCCCCCCACACACACGCACATTGTTACTGGTGCGGGGAAGGCTGTCTCAATCCTCCCGATGGCCTTAATAAAGCTTATTCACGTCCTAGACGGGATCTGAACCCAGTTCTATCTCACCAAAAGGCATTGCCGAAACCGATTCAGCTATTGAGGTTGAAGGTCATTTGCTTACTTGCACTTATCTCATCCCACTAAGAATTTCGCTAACGCAGTATTCTCTATTCCTCCTCATTCTCTTCATTTGATAGAAGAGACATCAGAATTGTCAACATATCAAACTTTTAGTTTACTATTACGTTAAACTTTTGATTTCTTTTCCATTTTCCAGTCAGGTAAAAACAACCTCACCAACTTCAAAGTTATGCTAAAAAAAACAGTACCCTCGTTCTTTTTAACAAAATGATTTTACTCAACTTTTCCCAACATTTGATAATCTCAAGATTTCTGGGCAAGAACAGAATTCGCTTATTTCCGGCCTCTTCTTGCATAAAACACTTCATTCATAATTGCTCAACCTTCTAAAAGCCAGAAAATTATTCATGCTGTCCAGAAGAGGGCAATCAGGTTAATTAACGACTCACATCGTCATACTTTGATCGTTTTCAGGTAGGCATTCTCTTTCTTCCCGATGCCTTTTCTGCATTTCGTAGATGCTGAACTGACTTCCATCATTAGTTTACTTTCCTCTAAGACCATAACGGCAGTCACAAACATTTACAATCTATCTTCAAACTGATTGACTTCAAACCAAAGCTTCTGGTTTGAAGTCAATCAGGACTGATATGACCAAACTCTACTCCGTATTGGCTTAAACATGATAGAAAATAAGCGTGTGTGTGTGTTTGCTCATAGATAATAAAGAAGAATATTTTTCAAAAAATTGTTTATTGTGAAAGCTAGGAAAAAATAAGAATACAAATGAGCTATGAAAATCACTACATATTATTTTTAAACAAATATTCTTCTGTGAAAAAAGCTCCAGTAGCTGTATCGTATTATCCAACAACTAACTTCGCGGAGTGGAGCCTCTCCCAGTAGGTTACAAGGTCTTTCACTATTGATACTCTGAAAATAATAATAAGATTTTTATTTGTAAAAAAAAATGAATGTAATCTATGTATACTGTTATATGCTTTTAATTGAGTCGGATATAAAAAATATATCATATGGTCTGAAGTGCGCGGACTTAATTTTAGAACACTTACCTCAATATTTTATAGGAACTCCACGTACCTATTAAGCAGAGCCGTCGTGACACAATAATCAACTAAGGCAATGTCTAGGAGCGATAAGTTTGGCGAAGAAAAAAAAAACAGCATGATTGTGTCTTTACTATAAAAACACCGTTTCCTTTTTTAATTACATATGTTCTTGAATTTAGATGAGGGATATACCCTAACAATGATTGTGCTATGCATGAATTTATCAGAGAATATCTTCAAGTAGCATTTTCAATATGTCTCAGGTAATTTGAATCTCTTTCAAAAACAACAATAAGTCTTCTGATATTGGCAGTAGTGGATTTCGTACCTCATACTGTGCATCCTAACATTATCAACACCTGGAAATTAGCATTATCGCTGATTTCACTCTTACGTTCTCTACTCCACTAAGATAGATCTCATGCAATAGATAAGTTCAATCATACAGATCCAAGCTTCACTGCAATCATTTTTTATTCTTCTCTCTCTCTCTCTCTCTCTCTCTTTGAAATAGGATAACGATGCAAGAAAATACGAAAATATTTTTCATTTTTCGGATTTTTCTGCAATGTTCTTTGTTCTTTGCATATGCTATGATACTGGACAGTAATACTTCACTGATACTGCCAAACAGCTAATTCAACATCGACTATTGTATTGCTATGTGATAGCCGTTATCATACTATCAAATCGCGGATGATGTTGTCTCTGTGATTGTTGTTATGCAGAATTTCAAACCTCACTGATCTCCAAAGAGGTATGATCATTGGAGTGCGACTTTCAGGACCTGTCTTAGAGTCAAAACTGCAGAAATCGTAGATGTATCACGAGTCACGGTATTGAAGATTATGACAAAGTATTGAAACGAACAAGGGGTTGTCTCTAATCGGTTAATCGGCTCTCCACGTTTCGATCACATTTTCCCCATGTGACATCATCGTTTTGTAGAAGAATGGTCTCAAATTCCATTATTCTATGTACATGACTTGTATCAGTCTATTCCACATCGAATTCATGGTGTTCTAACAGCCCAAGATGGGCCTACAGCTTATTAATAAGAAATTCTCCAAAAATATTGTAGGTGTTTTCATTATTTTGTTAATTCCCTGTGCAAGTTGACAAAAATATATATCAGCACCAAAAAAAAAAAAAAAAAAAAAAAAAAAACACCTCAACAAATATTCATACGAAAAAAAAAATACTTGTAATGGATAAATATTTTTAGCCTTAAATCAAAGATAAATTATGAACATCACTGATTTCAGACATCCAGACTTGACATCCATTATTCACTGAATCTTAACTTACATCCAAAAAATAACCTAAATCACTCTTAATGTTTCCTTCTGCTGCATGCATTCGTATACGTTCCCCAAATTCCATGACAGAGAAAACTACTTTAATTAATAAATAATTCTGATAACTAATTTGATTTATGATTATTATGAATGTATTTTTATGTGAATCACACCCACGAAAAGTTGTAAACCAATCGTATATTACTACCATGAATTAGGAACAAGTAATGCCGAAAACATATTTTAGAGCCTCATCAATTAGGCCTCAGTAAAAAAGGAAACCGTCTTACAATGGATGAACCTATGGCCTCTTGGTTGAAAAGAGAGAGAGAGCGAGAGAGAGAGGGGTGGCTATCAATCTCTGAAGCTTTGTTCTTTATAGCCTAATTAACAAAACAATGGAGTCATCTACTTGAAAATTTACTCTTCACAGCTGATTTCCGTTTTATAACCAATGACTAACTAATATGGAAGAGATACTAAAGCATTTGCTATAAGCAATGATCTATCAGAAATCGTCCACATACCGATAAGAATGCCAACTAATCATCATCTTCCAATTCTCTTGATTTTCCTCCTAACCTTCCATTTTTATTCCAAGTCTAACGTAAATATTAATAGTTCTCCAGGTAAACTTCTTACCATATTATTGTCAGAGCTTCCTCTTTCTTTAGCTTGACAGCACCAAGTAGGATAATACTAACAATTTCTATTCTTGTTATCATCGTCACATTTAGATTACTGTTTCTGCACTTCTGATTCAAATATTTGTTTTGATTGAATTACTAAAATAATGGAAAGATGGTTTTCATTTCCCAGTCTATTCAAACTCCTCCCCACCGAAGACACACACGCGCGCGCGCGGTAAATAGGACTAAAAAAAAAAAGTTGCCTACTTTGCCTTCTGTTCTGCCTACTTCTTTAGGAAAGTAGGCAGAACCTCTTTCAAAGGAGTTCTAGGATTTACTAAGTTTATTGTATTTCTTGATATTCCTTTTGTATTCCTCCCCTGAAAAAAATGGCCACAGACATGATACACTGATCGTGTAGCTTTAGTTTCTTTCTGCCCTAAATAAACAACCAAGTTCTTTGCTATTCATTCTTCTCGTCTTAATTTTAGCCATGGAAAAAATTACGCGAAAAATAAAAACAGCTCCCTAAAAATTGTAAGAACGTAAAAAGAATGTAGGTTTTTTATAATATAGTGTAATAGTTTATATTCTATTATCAATAAATTAATGTTTCATCAAAAGTAAAATTTCAGAATAACTATTTTTACATCAGCAAGTTTGGGATTTGTAATGTTCCTCTTGTCTTTCAGATTATGAAAAGTTAATATGCCTTTACCGAAATAAAATCTGCAAAACATACCTGAAGAAAACGGTTCCTTTGTAATCTTCAGGTGAAATCCAAGTAAAGGATATTTGTTTCTTTTCATCATTATTCACATGAGTGATTGCATTCTATAAAGAGTAAATAAAAATGTTCTAATTAGTTATTTCAAAAATTTTAAATATTTTAGAAGTCTGCAATAGAAACATAATGACAATAATAGTGGTATTCGAAACATTTAGTGAGAATCATTAAAATCTCAACATTGAAATATGCAGCAAATTGAAACAATTACACTATAATTTTAACCCTGCAGTACGGCGACCATAGAATATCCATAATACTTCATGTCAAAAAAGATCCGCAATAGTAATTGGGATCAGGAATGCGAGATGCCAACTGTTGGCTGATTCGCAGTATCATCACCTGCAGTCTATCCACATTTGAATAGACACAGCACTCACGAATCATCAGGCTGTGGTAACCATGAAAACTTACTACCAGCCGGTTTTCAAAAAGTTAGGACTAATGAGTTCTACCTTCTTCATTAAAAAAAAAAGAGCATAATTTATTTATTATAAAATCTGTGTAGCTCTGTGATAATGCTTTCATAGTACTAAAACCACCACCACTAAAAATACGATTATAGGTGTTCTACAAGAACTTTTCTAAGCTTTTGTTTTATATTCCAGAATTAGCCGATCTTTGGTGCAGCCAAGGTTTTTCATACCAAAAACATAATTTTTAACACCGTAACTCAAAAAAAAAAGGGAATTTTGGAGCATTCTTCTTGTAATCATGTGATGAGATTCTGGTCTGTTGTGGGGTGAACGTCCCTTGATCTTACCCGACGTTCATCCCATAGATGTTCAATAGGGTTGAGATCAGAGCGTTGCGAAGGCCAATCAAGTGTGGTGACGTTCATTCCACAAACCACGCAGTTACAGCAGAAAAACCAGCCTTATGACACGGTGTATTGTCTTGTTGAAAGAAAATGGTCAGTTCCATAGAAATGCCACACCGTAGGGGCATTACATTGTCCAAAATGTTCAGATACCTCTCGAAGCTCAATGTTCATGGTATCACAAACAGAAGTCCGAGGCCAAACCAACAGAAACTTCTGGCCACTCTGGTCAGAAGCATTCACTGGGCATAAGTCACACACACACCCGTCCACCTGTTCGGTAGGTGTAACGTGATTCGTCGCTCCATAACACAGCTTTTCAAGTTTCCACGTTCCACAGTATATGCTCTTGACACCACCGAAGACAACGCTGAATGTTGGTTCAGGTAATGTGGAGTTTGCATATTGCAGTCCGACCATGCTACCATGGAAACCCATGTTCTGAGCCTCGATTTTGAATATTTTTGTGCAGACTCGTGTTTCAGCCGATTCCCAGGACTCTGCATTCAACGTGTCGACCTACAAATGGTGTTTTGTTCACATTATCCTTCGTAGCATCCTATGGTCACGCTCGGCGAGTGTGATGGAGCGTCCACTGCAGGTAGCACTTCTCCTCTGCTTCCATGTCAGTATGGTATTACTGATTGACCTGGATGGCCCGATTTGTCAACAATTCGCCAAACAGATAAACATGTAACATTGCATCCTATGAGAACAGCTCTTTCAAACTCCATCAGTTTTCTTCTCGGAGCCATTTCACCCGGACACAGTTGCACTAACTGGGGAGCATCATATTCCTCCAATTTATACCGGCTAGAAATGCATGACTCATTTCAAGCAGTATATTTCACACGTTAATATACTAATTATTGTTAGGATTATGAAATAGCGGCAGTTCTACACCAGACTCCCACTCCAACTTCTAGAAATTATCGGTATCCCACAAGTGAACTACCATCTACAATTAAGGGGGAAGCGATTTTCTCACTGATTTTCAACAGTTAATTAGGGATAAAAGAGTTTTGCTTACTACCTCTGGGAGTAAAACGCCTTACTAAATTTATGTTTATTTATTTAAAAAAATATCTAACATGGTGTTCCTTGTGAACTCAACAATATTAGTAGAAGAAAAAGAAGTATAACTTTGATGTGCAATGTACAAGGAAGACATAATCTTCTTCTAAATAAATACATTTACTAATCCTTTTTTATTTCCTTACAGCAGTGTTTCTCAAAGTGTGGTACGCGGATCCCCGGGGGTAAGTGGCAATTTTCGGCTATACATCATTAACGCATGGAATAAAATTTAAGTTTGAGATCGTGAAACGTTCCTATTGTATCACTGAATAAGATACAGAGACATCTGCAGGCTGTGTAATATGTTTCTCAACAAACAGTGCAATTAGAGACAACTGGGATAAAAACGGAACTAATGAATCGCACGACCCTCCCACATAAAATGCTGCATAGTAGACAATCAAAATAATATGGTGCACCGGCAACATATGGTTTTGTTTGAGTGAACGTGTTAAAACTAAGAAATATATAGTGAATGTGTTTCAGATATTACATAAGGAATTCGGTTGAAGAGAATTAGCATTTCAATTGAACTGTCAGTTGCCTTTGTCAATTAGTAGCGCGATCTTTTGTTAATACCGAACCAATCATATGAACGTCTTCATAGCTGCTTTATCTCTACTGGCCATTGCTGTCTGCCTACCATTTCGAGTTCTGCTTTCACTAGCCATTTGTTGAAGGGCTGAGCGTTAATTTTTTTTAGCTTTCAAATTCTTTAGTGTGGATCACTGGTTAAAGACTGGATTTTTAAAATGCGCAAAAGAGAGGAACATAGTAGATACAAGTAGCTGTCAGCAACAAGAAAATGTTGATATTGTATCTGGATCAAGTGAAATTGATAAGTGTGTGTCGTCTGACATCTCTAAAGAACCAACTAGGAAGAAGATGAGAAAACTTCGTAAGTACGATAGTACTTGAAATGTGGATTTTCATGGACGGGAAATGAAGAGGAACCTATTCCATTATGTGTAATTTGCGGTGAAACTTTAAAAAATGAAAGCATAAAACCATGTAATTTAAATCGCCATTTTGAATAGAAACAATGAATGCAAGGACAAACCTGTGGAATTTTTTCAAAATAAACTAAAAAATTTAAAAGAATCTCAAAAAGTGATGTAGATCGTGTCAGGAGGTGAAAACATGAAGGCTTTAGAAGCTTCATATCGTGTGTCGCTATTAATAGCAAAAGTGGTGCAGCGGAAACAATTGGTTTAACTTTGGTCAAGCCTGCAGCAAAATTAATAGCGGAAATTATGATCGGAATAATGAAAAAAGATCTTTTGATCGGATTTACCTTTCAAATAGTACCGTTCATCGCAGAATCACTGAAATGGTTGAAAATATAAAACAAACATTGTTATCCGATATACGTAAGAGTCGTTATTATGCGTTGTAGGTAGATGAATCCACCGACATTACAAATTTTGCAAATCTTCTAGTGTTCGTTAGGCACGAAAAAAATCAAAAATTCATGACGACCTTTTATATTGCCAACCCTTGTCAGAACATACAACAGGAGAAGAAATATTCAACAGTATAAATATCTTTATGCATCAAAACAAGCTTGATTGGAAAAGTTGTGTTGGAATAAGCACGGACGGAGCGAAATCCAAGGTCGGATCTAAAAAAGGGCTTGTTTCAAGGATTCAAGCTGTTGCACCAAATGCAAAGTCGACACACTGCTGCATACACAGGGAGGCTTTCACTACACATATGATGTCTACAGACCTAAGAAAAGTTCTTGATGAAGCTGTAAAAATCATAAATTATACTAAAGGCCGTCCTCTAAACGCCAGACTTTTCTCTCAACTTTGCAAAGAAATGGGAAGCAACTATACACAACTTTTTTTCCACACCGATGTTCGTTGGCTTTCTCGTGGAAAAGTCCTTACTCGTTCATTTGAACTTCGGAATGAACTACAAGTTTTTCTTGATGAAAAGTTTGAATTGAGAAAGCATTTACATAATTGGAAATGGCTCACTCAATTAGCATACCTGGCAGATATATTTACTGTATTAAATAGTCTTAATTTATCTTTACAAGGCAAGGAAATTTCTATATTTCATATCCAAGATAAAGTGAACGCCACGTTGGCAAAAATGAAGTTATGGCAAAAGCGGGTTGGTAATGGAGAATTTGACACATTTCCATCGCTTCATGAATTACTCGCAAGTTCAAATGAACAAATTGATGATGATGTAAAAATTACTATCATGCAGCATTTAAAAAGCTTACAAATGAATCTAGAAAAGTATTTCCCTGAATTGGACATTAATATTGAGTGGATAAGATACCCTTTCAATAAAAACAAATTTATGCCAAAGGGTCTATCGTCAATAGAAGAAGAGCAACTTTTAGAACTAGCTTCTGATGGTTTCCTAAAAAATAAATACAGCGAGAATACGTTATCATCATTTTGGGTACAAATACACAATGAATTTCCTGAATTAGCAGATAAAGCTCTAAGGTTCATTTTTCTATTTCCAAGTTCATATCTGTGCGAAGTTGGATTTTCGGCCCTTGTAGATATTAAGACGAAGAAGAGGAATCGCATTATAGATGTCGAACCGCATCTGAGATTGAAATTAACAACTATAGAGCCAAATTTTGCTGAAATTTTATCTCACCATAAGCAATTTTACTCCTCTCATTGATGATAAATTATTTCAAATAAGTAAATCTTTATAGTATCTTTATAAAGTTTGTTCTATTAAAAATAAATCATATTTTTTGTTTACATGAACATATAAATTCAAATAGAATAGATGTTTAATTTTTTAATATTTTAAATTAATTTATTAATTTTAATTAATTTATTCGTTTTAATTAATTAATTAATTTTTTTTATTTAGATTATTTATTTTTTTTAAATTAATTAATTAGGGGTACTTGGTAATAATGAAAATTTAAGAAGGGGGTCCGCGGATATCTGAAGTTTGAGAAACACTGGCTTACAGGAGTAGACGAGTCCATTTAGTCATGAATTGTGAAGTCTAGTCGGTAGGTGGTCCCAGTTACTTTTAACCAATCACAGAAGAGCTGGCCTAAGACTAGCAGTTATTTTAATTGTTAACCGGGTAGGAGAATACGGTAGACAACTGTCGCCATGTCCTATTCCCAACTAACATTATATATTATAATGTGAAATAGTGCGAGTTCTACGGCCGATTTTCTTGTGTTAACGGGATGAAAAAGCAAAGTTACTGGGAGAAACTCTCTTTCTCGTGTAAGAAACCGACTTACTCGAGAAGCAGTCGAATCAGGGGCTTAGAAAAGTTCCTCTAGTCGGCGACCAGAATCGAACTTCAGACAGCATAATATTATGGATGAAACGTCATTTCCATAAATCTACTCAGACCTCATGAGTCTGAGTAGATTTGGTTCAGATAATGAAGATGTGAATCATACAATTATAGTAATGAAAACAAATTACAGTGTCATTTGTCGAATACTTTGGTCATAAGCTCTCCATATTTCTGCAAGTTATACCTGGAGGTCTAAACAGAGGAGTTGTACGTTTCCAATAGTACGATCGATGGGTTCACGATGCCAAGTTAAAAGAGCATTTGCTTCA
This sequence comes from Typopeltis vanoorti, assembly GCF_054136105.1. NCBI lineage: Eukaryota > Metazoa > Arthropoda > Arachnida > Uropygi > Thelyphonidae > Typopeltis > Typopeltis vanoorti. The sequence continues at coordinate 81,234,025 of NC_143568.1, forward strand.
AAGGGACAGAACAGAATAGCTGTTAAAGGAGGGAATAAAACTTGCAAAATTTTCATCATATTTTTATAAAGGGGGAATAAATACGAACAAATAGGTTTGATAGCTAACGGAAGGAGAACTGAAGAATGAATGTTGAACAATGACATTTCAGAGACGAGATAAATGAGTATCGAAATGGATGAAAAGTAGTAAAATTATTGGTCATCTGGATGTTAATAATGCAGTCTGATTGGGTGAATAACGCCACGTGTTGGGAGGGATAAAAACGTTTAAGAAATCCGTCATTACCATTCCATAAGCTTATTTGCTACACAGTTCATTCCGCTCCCCCCCCCCCCCCCTACGTCACGCTTCTACTCACGGGCCTTCAATCGTTTAGATTTGAGGGTATTTTTGACAGAGCATGACAGGTCGTTTTCATTCCGTTAGTCTGCTTGTCAGTCGTGTATGTGTGGTCAAGTTCGTTTGCTTTCTTTTTATAAAGAAAACATCTACTTTATTAGGAGGAGAAAGGTCCTGCCATCGTAGGACATTGTAAAACTGGATAAAGTTTTGTTGTTATTGCTGTTTATAGTTTTACTTGAAAAAATAAAGAAGCAATGACCGATTCTATTTGGAACTCGTTTAATATGAAAGAGCGTGCAAATAGTTTATTATAGAAACTGTTTGTATAAATTAAGGCTAACCTATCACAAAACTTATAAATACGTAGATTTTTAAAATTATATTTAATTAAGAGATCTTTCAAATGCACGAGTACGGTAGTGTAATTTCTTTTTTTGAAAAGTTGCTACTTACCTCAACGCCACCTGCACAGTCTAGTGTTTGTGAGTTAGCATTGGGCTGAAATTTTCCGACCAACTTATCTGAATCGACATCTGCGGCATGCATTAAAAATCCTTTGAATGTATCTTTTCCGGCAACACTTGAGATGGTAACTAGATTAAAGGAAGGAATATTACATTATTTATTTATCAAAAAATTATACAGTATCCAGAAGTAAATTTTGCTCATATTCGAGCTATTTTTAGATTAAAATAAATTATAGCAAAGAAAATAAAGCGTGATGAAAACAAAAAAAAAAAAAAAAGGAAGTGATACAAATGAATTAAAACTTTATGGTTTTCACTGATTTATATTGAAATTTTTACTGCTAACTGCAGTAGTTAAAAAAAAAAAAAAAACTGGCCTCAGTAAACAAATTCCAAACATGCCATGTATATTGGCCACCAAGATTGTAAGTAATTACATACAGGCAAACCGGCCAGAGTAAACAAGATATTTGCAAACAAAATACTATCAATGGGCGATAGATGGCGGTGTATGTTGATGAAGGATTGGACGAAGAGTTATGCAGAGTAGAGTGCCCTCCTGTGAAGAGTTCTTCACTGAGAATGTGCATTTAATAATAATAATAATAATAATAATAATAATAATAATAATAATAATAATAAAGAAATCTCCATTATAAAGCAAGCGCATGCACAGTTTACAATTTCTGAGGAAATCAGCAGAGGATGTAAAAATAGACAATTTTGTAGAAATTCGCCAACGTTGGATTCTTGAAAAACATCTTACCGATTAATAGTGCAAACATTTAATAATAATAATAATGGAATATGGAATAATAATGGAATGCACTGCCTGAGAGTGTGGTGAGTGCAGAGACAATGAATGCATATAAGCCGAGGTAATGAGCTGTGCATGTGAGAGCGGGACTTCCCAAGATGAGACTGTTGATTCCATGGAGGACTGCTGATAATAATAATTTTATTTTTAATCATTTTCTTTTTTGTTTAATATCTGATAGTTATAAGAATTTTTTTTCATAATACTGGTTTTTATTTATTTTTGACTGCGGTAAATGCATGATACTTATTTTTTATGCATCATTATCAGTTTTTTTTTTTTTTGTTTACTATTATTGTTTATTTTATTATTATTATTATTATTATTATTATTTTACCTACATCGATGTTTCCGATGAAGCCCTACCACGGTAACTGCTATGTTCTGGAGCAAGCAAATGCATAAACATGGTTAGCGCTAGCCTGCTCCACGGAAGGTTCTTTAATTCCAGCCTACGAGAACTTTTCCGGCCGGTTCCGCAATTAATCGACCTTCACATGAACAAATAGGGTTTTTTCTCCTAGAATCACGTTTTTTTTTTTTTTTTTTTTTTTTTTAATGTAACTCCAACCCACGAAAAATTGTACACCTATAGTACATTAGTATCATTGTTCGGCTAAGGATTTCGTTTTTCTTTATTTTTTATTAATTTTTATAAAATAATTTTTATTTTTATTATGTTAATTTTAAAATTTTCAGACTTTTATTTCAAATGTTTTAATTTTTAAATTTTTTTCAAATTTTAAATTACATCAAACTCAGAAGTTCGGGAGGGAGGTGTTTATGTTAAAGCTTGCGTAGAATAAAGAAAGCTTTCAGACCTATTTCGCTTTTAGCAATAAAAAATAATTCTTCAAGCAATTTCGAGTGTGGATTTTCGGTGAATTTATTATTAATATTACACCTAAAGATTAAGTATTATCTCGTGGCCATGGATACTTGTGACTGTTTTTAGGTGGGAGATGAATTTCATCGCTCGGTGTGAGACCACTGTCATATTTGTTGGATGTAGTGGTGAAGATGTTCCATGTTCGGTCTCTGGAGCAGGTTTTGGACTGTAAAAAACGTCAATAAATATATTTTAAAAAATTTCTTAGCCTACTCACGGTACGTTTTATAAGTTTGCAACCTTTTGTGAGTGAGCGTCACACTAAAAAAAAAAAAAAAAAAAAAAAAAAAAAATTCAATAATTCTCTCAAAAATATTAGTTAATCCTATCATTAACACTTTCATTGCCAAGCTGAAAACTGGAATTTCGTGTGGTAGCCAAATTTTTTTTATTTTTTTATTTAGTTGGCGACGTCCACGCGATAACGCGTGATCGGCCGTTTGGTGAGAACTCGCATCGCGCGATATCGCGTGATTGGCAATGAACGTGTTAACTGACATTTATATATGCATCTTTCCTAAATAGATTTTCCTGTAAATCTTGCTAAACGGACAAAAACATTTCGATCAGTTTTTTTTCACCAAAATATTCTTCTCATTTCTCTCAACATAACTACTGCTGCCACACGAAACAGGTGGATAATCAGGATGACAGAGACTGGTAAATAACGTTCTCCTGGAGCCTGTCATACTCAAACATATCCCTTTGATCTGAGCTTTTAAGGTAATTCTTCACCGAACTCAGACCTAGATTCGATTCTCATCACGATATAAGGAATGTTTATGTGGATTTATGCAAATATTATGCAAATAACAGCTTCACATCTTCAGGGACTCACAGCATTATCTGCATTCAATAGCTCCTTTGTAGAAACATTGTCATTTTTAAATGTAAACATTTGTAAATATTATTATTATTGTTATGCGACACCTCCAAAGACTAATCGATAGAGAGTATGCCAACAGCATCAACAACAACAGTGTGCGAACGATTAACCACTTCCAACTACTAACCGCGCTCAAACTTGCTTAACTTTTTCATTAGCTGTCTTCTTTTTGACCTGCTGACTTTTATTTCCAGTTCACTCAGGACTTGTAAGTTGCTAATGTTACAAGTTACTAATAAATTTGAAACAATATTGTCTATTGGGAGAGGATTAGAGATAAACTCATCCAAAGATGAATGCATATCGGCCACTTCAGTTGTTGTATCTTCTGCTAATTCAAAGTTATGACTCCATATACCGTTATTATAAATCTCGTGAGCTTAAGATCAAAGACTTAATATCGTAATTTTGCTATATTTGCGGTTGAATTAATAAAATATGTTAAAAAGCTAGATTTCTTATTCTAACTGACCTTGTATATACACAATAATGTTACCGCGTTCATAATCCATTCTATAATGCTATTTTTATGTCTTATTCTTACCTACGACTGATCCTCCTGACGGTATGCTGGAAGGTTCAAATGAAATTTCATATGGAGGCTCAATGGATTGGACAGTTTCGTTATGGCCGACTTGCAATGTTTCGCACACTTCTACTGGGGCACCAGTAGGATATGCATAACACTGAAGAATCACCGAAGCAAGGCAAATGAGGACCGACAACATCTTCATGGTTTTAAAATAAAATCAGGCTGAAAGAGAACAAAACACTAATCAGTGCAAAACAATCACTTTAAGTGTTTTGACATTATAAATATGTTTTATAAAAGAGCCAGAGTCATGCTGCTCGTGTCTTGTACGTCTGGCCGTCGGTAAAGTTCATCGAGTAGTATATTATTATGACCGTATCCCCCTTACGGTTTGCTTGTTATGTGTTTCATGAGTGATTAAAGAAGTCATAACAGGTCTTCGGGGAAAAGGATCTGTGCAAAACTAAGAAGGGACACTATTTCCTGGAGGATCGGTGACATCCGTTCCACACCGAGGACTGTCGCTACGAACATAATGTAAGAGAGATCTTTGCTCAACTTGAAATCTTTACTAAATCCATACATACGTCCTAACTATACCATCAACAGCGTCACATCACTTCTTATTTTCAGCAGCAAATACTGTTTTACGATTCAAGAGTTGTATGTTCGCTATGTTTACTGAAAAAAAAAAAAAAAAGAAGAAAGAAAAGAAAAAAGAAAAAGCATTTCAGCAGCCAATCTTCCCCTTTCAATTCTTCAGTGATAGCCGAGTTCAAGGCTTTCAGGGGGAGAGAGATTACGGCAAATAGTGTCACCATTTCATTTCATTGTCCTAAATACTAACAGGTATATACACTACTTGGAAAGAAGTCAACGAACACAATAATGTGAGGAACAAACAAACATGGCGCCCATCTTAATAAGATGTAAGAGATCCTTTCGTTGCGATGACTGCAGCAATCCTACGTGACATAATTTCCACAAGCGAACGATGGCGATCAATAGGAATTTCGGACTATTCTTCCTGAAGGCATGTAATGAGGTTCTGTACTGTTCTGAGGCGGACGTCCCTTGACCATATCCAACGCTCCGGTTCATTCCACAGATGTTCGATAGGGTAGATCGGAGCTCTGTGGAGGCGTCAAGTGTGGTGTCCACATGTTCACAAACACACAATTACAGCGGCAGCCTTATGAGAAGGTGCATGGTCTTGCTGAAAGAGACAATGGTCAGTTCTGTAGAAACGCCACAAAGTAGGAAACATTGCGTTGCCCAAAATATTCAGATACCTCTCAGAGTTCAATGTTCGTGGCACCACAAACAGAGGCCCGAGTCCAAACTAGGACAAACAGGGCCATACCATTACACAGCCACCTCAGAATTTCATGGAGTTACGCACTCTGGTAAGAGACATTCACCGGGCATCAGCCACACCCATCCATCTGCTCAGTAGAGGGTGTAGCATGATTTCGCTGCATAACACAGCTTTCCAAGCTTCCACGTCCCACAGTACATCCTCGTTCCACCACTGAAGACAATGCTCCATGTTGGTTCGGATAATGTGGAGTTTGCTTATTGCAGTCCTACCATGTTGTGATCCTCAAATTTTGTGCAGATTCACGTTCCAGTTGATGCCTGGAACTCAGCATTCAACCTGTCGGTTTTACATATTATCTTTCATAGCATCTTACGGTGATGTTTCGATGAGTATAGTGGAGTGGATAGTTCTCTCCTTGTGCGTCCATCTCAGTAAGATATCACTAACTGTTAACCTAGGATGGCCAAATCTGTCAACATTTTACCAAATAAATACGCATTTAACGTGACATTCTATCACAACATCTCTTTCAAACTCTATCAGTTTCCTTCCCACTGCCATTTCACCCTGACAAAGTTGTACTGATTTGGGAGCATCATATGCCTGTAATTTACACCGGCGACAAACACCTGAGTCGTTACATGGCACAATGCACCTTGTCCATGGGCATGTTCCTTGACTTCTTTGCAGGCAGTGTATATTAATGTATAAATTAGTGGAAGTTTTACTTTCCCCCCCCCGTAATTGCGGGATTAAAAACCCTACTGGCCTTGCCAAACAGCGACTAACTGGAGAAATGGATGAAAAGAAGAAAATGAAAAAAAAAAGAACAATGTCGTCCTGAATTTAAAATATAATCAGATTATATTTTCTTATATTTCATTCTTAACTCCTCCTCCTTACAAACAACTACTCAGAAATTAACATTCTTCAGAAAGATGATGTCACTAAAAACGCAGGAAGATACTACCTAGATATTCAGGTACTGCATGGTTTCATGAGGACAGGTCAACGAGAAAGTTGTAATTTCCTGCTTAAGAATGAGTTCACTAACCCTAATTCTTCGCCATCGCTGACTGACCGTAAAGTGATCTTCCTGCATGTATCAAGAAATGGGACATGCAAATATTCACCAGACCAAACTTTTCTCTCCAGTTTCATAACAAACAAGGATTATTGGATTAAGGGACTGTGCGTTTGGATGAGCATGTTGCAGCCTACGAAAGGGAAAGGATTAAGTCGCTTCAGACTGACAGCTGCTGCATTATTAATAATTGAAATAATTATAACCGCGCTTCAACAGTTCCAAACTTTTGATCTTTTTTCAACGTTATATCTTTTTTAAACAGGAAATAAGTATCCCAAAGTTTTGTTTCGTTTTTTTTTCCAGATGAGAAGAACAAGATTTAATTGTGTCAAAAGTCCTGACATTAAAAAATGGCTTTTTCTAATGTAGATGGTATAGAGGTCAGAAAAAGAAAAAAAATTCTCTTCCGTATGTAGCCAAAAATGCTATCAAATGGGCACAGATTAATACTGCGTGGCGCGACTACCTCAATATGTCACTCACATCACAAAATCACCGATTGTAAACCGACATTCATCTTAAAATATATACGTTAAATACAAGGCAATATAGTAGTTAAGTATAATTTCTGGGAAATTCCCATGCTACTCCTCTAAAACACTATTAATATAATTAACGGCTATTTTAGCCTGTTTTTGTTTAGGAGTGTCCCTTATATTTAATACTTGGCTGACATAACTCAAAAGGGGTATATATATATTTTAGGGCATTATGGGCGAGTATAGAAGGCAATTATGGCAGAATAAAAAAAGTGGAAAAATTATGTATATACCTTGTTTTTGGTTTAAAGATGCCTTCTAAATCCAAGCACTTGTTGAAAGGTTGTGTGTAAACGGGGGGGGGGAGAGGGAAAGAACATGGGGATGTACTTGAGACACGGGAAATAAGTTTGGGAACCCGGGTTACTATTAATAATATATATATATATATATTATTCTGTTGTGGGGAGAGGGGGGGAGGAAAAGAAGGGGAAGGGTATCCTTATGTGGAAACTGGGTTTACGGGGTGTGGACCATTTCGGTCATCGTCGGAACTTTGTGGGAATGATTGTAGGGCTATGTCAAGACTGCAAGATGTTTCTGCCAAATTTGGGCATTTGTTGTCGCTAAATGGCCGGAGGCGTGGCTTAATTTGTAAGTTTTGGAACGTCCAACATTCGGAAATTAGGTAGGGGCGGTGGACGTTGATAGAATTACCATCGCATTTTATGGCAATAGTTTCGGATATTCTAAGCATCGTTTCGTTTTCTTGTTTGTCAATGATTATGGCTTTGTCAATTTGGGGGATGTGTTTTAGTTCAAGGGCGTGAGCTGCAATTTCTGTCTTCCCTGTATTCTGTGGTTTGTTTTTCTTTTTGACGGTGCGATGTTTTTTCGTGTTCAGATATTCTGGAATGGGAATATTGCAATCCCTGAAGTGCTCTTGTAGTCTAGTCCATAACGACCTAATTGTAGAGCCCGTGTAGGTGACGTCACAGTCTTTTTGACAAGGAAATTTGTAGACTACGTTGTGGTGTTCGAATAATTCTTTGTGAGTGAGAGATTTAGTAGGTTTTAGGAGAGTTGCTATTTATGGTTTGTGGTGAATACTAGCTTATAGTCCGTGTTTTTGAAAATGTATTTGTAAGCCTTGTATGTGTTTTGGATGTATGGCAATTTGATGACCATACGTGTCGGGAAGTCTGCTTTTGTTGCATTATTGTTAAGACGGGATTTTGCCGTATAGTTCGCGTTAATTTATTAGATGCGTGGGGTAGTTGCGATTTTTGAAAACCTGTGTTAAATACTTGAGTTCAGTGTTAAGAAAATTGCTGTTGGTGGAGAATTTGTACGCATTGATAAATTGTGATAGGATGACTGATTTTTTAACGGAATATGGGTGGTATGAATTGAAATGGAGGTAGTTTCCGATATGTGTGGGTTTGTTATTTTGCAATTCTGTTATGGCTTCTGATTAATGTAAGATTTAAGAAATTGATGGATTTGTTCTGTTCTGTTTCCATGGTGAATTGTAGTCTGTTGCTAAAATCGTTGAGGGATGTTTGTAAGGCGGAGATGTGTGAGGGTTTGCCAATGCATAGAATATCGTCTACTTATCTGCCATAGAAGGTGATGCCGGGGGGGGGGGGGAAGGGTGGAGTAGAAGTGATTCAATGTGTGCCAGGAATAACTCCGCTAATTGTCCACTGATGTTTTGGCCCATTGGGAGACCGAAAATTTGAACATATAAGGAGTTGTTGAATTTAAAGAAGTTGGAGGATATTGTGAGTTTAATCAAACTAATGATGTCATTTGGTGTTAATTTTGTACGTGTGTGTAGGGTGTGGTCCTCGGAGAGTAGTGTGTGTGTTAAATTGTGAATGAAACTATGTTGTGTAATTTATTTTTTTTTCATTCACATTTAACATTGCTTATTATGTATTAATCATGATTTGTATAAAAATTATTTATTATTCCTTAATTTAGGATTACTATTTAAATATTTATTCTAAATTTAACCTACTATTAATTTATTAAGCAATAATATGTGCAGAATTTATAATAACTAAAATATATATATGATGTAACGAAAAGTATTATTATAATTAATTCTATACGTAATGAAAAAGCTGATTAAATAGCTCAAATATTCTGTTTATTCTTATTTGTGAAAATTTAACGTTATGTAATCACTTATGTAGTAGTAGAGCGTTGTATTACATTAGCGAAATGTTTGCGTTCATTGGTTGTCATGGAGACGCATGAAATAAACAAGCACGAGTCGAAGAGTGCGTGACTTTGGAACCAAAAGGAGAAAGAGAGGCAATAAGAATTTGGAATGAGAGAAAAGGAGAGAGTTTTGCGGAGCCTGAAGGAAGGTAGGATAGAAACAAAGAAGTGAAAGAAAATTATAAATTCTTTAGGGCAGAAATTCATGAGAATAGTGTTTAGAAGTGAGCAAAAACGTAGTGAATCATATACTCAGCTGCAAGTGAAATCAGCTGTTGTTATAGAGGAAAATTGGTGTCGTAATCGGATAAATAAAGAACTGGACATTCAATGGGAAATTCTGATTAGTTCCAGTTAGTCTAGGATTACGTCTTAATTCTATGTTGCCCTGAGAAGAATTATAATGAATTTAACTAGTTGGAGAAAAGTAAACAAGGAAAGATATCAGTACCTTATTGCTGTTTTTTTAGAGTAGTGAAGCGCGATTAACAGTAGTTCAGTTAAAGCGTTGGAGAATTTTAATTAATGTGTTCCGCTAGCTTAAATAAGTTAATTCATAAGTGTGCTCACAATAAATTGATGTATTGAAGATTGTATCTGGTAAGAGTAGTCATACATGTTTGTTTATTCTAACATTAACTATAACGTACCTTCGAAGTTCAAGGTCCGAAATAAGATTGCTTGGAATATTGTCTGCCTTGATTAGTGCCTGTTGTGAATTTAAACATTAAGTACAACTGATAGATATGTGCAGACTGATCAAATGAGAAGTTTTGTTTTATTAACTTGAGTTAAGAAAGCTTGTAATTTTGAAGCTGTGAATTGTATGTTAAAGTTTAGAACATTGAATTAGAAGAATGAGTGACTTAGCAAGATGTATTAAGTTATTTGTATTGTTCCATTTAAAAGTAGAATTCTTGTATTTGTTATATATCATATATTAAATGTTTTATTTTGTTAATCTAAATATTGTGTTTGCCTGAATCCCCTTTTATTGCACCGTTCATAAAAAATTCGAATCTTGCGGGCGCCCCAAGTAGAATAGTAAATAATTCGGCTTAAATGAGAAGACTGCTAACTTATTAAGAATTGATCCTACTGTTTTATATAGACTAATCTAAAAATAGGGTGGCGCAGTATAATTATAAATTTCCCTACTTTTGGATCGGTGATCAATTTGCAATTAGTTGTTTTATTAATAAGAGTGACTTGAAACAAGATGGCAGATTAGAACACAACATGAAAATAGAACGTCACGACATGTGTACGATGTCTAAAGTTTTCTCAAGGCAATATATATGTCTAACAATCAGTATATGAATTGATGGCTTGTACTCGTTTTTAAATTGATTTTTATGTGAATTCCATTTATGAAAGCTTTTAAACCAAACGGTACGTCAATATCGTTGAGGTAAGAAACAGATAATCTAGAAACCCCGCTCTACAGATCAAATAGAACCTTTCCAAGGCACTACAAGCCTCCAATAAATAAGATGGTGATCTCACGTGAAAATCGACTATGTGAAGAATCACAAATATCTACAATGAGCAATGAGGTTCAAATCCATAGTCTGTTAGTTGGAGAGAGGAAACTATATTCGGTCATCTACGTCGACAATAAACATATTAATAGATAATATTAGAAATAGTTAAAATAATAAAGAGACTGCCTCTGCTAGTAGATTGAAAGGAATGCAGGAAATTCTGCATATATAAGTGATATTTTCATATCTTGAGGATTTTCGTCTGCTGGCTGATGAGATCCCAAAATCGAAACGATTATTGCGGTAGGTAAAACTCTGAATAAGTTGTAGATAAATAACAATTGTTTAAAAATAAGTAAAGTATATTGCTCCATGAGACAAAACATGGAATTTAGCATGTCACATGAAGCATTCAAATAAGCGAGACGGTGATCTCACACCAGGCGGTGAAAACCCAGCTAAAGAAAATCGCAAACATCTATGCCCATGATGAGATCCGAACCCGCAGCCTGTTGGTTAGAGAAAGGGTATATTAACCACTCGGTCAACTAGACCGGCATTGCATTTTTTTACTCGTTTTTGTAGCGTGATAAATCGGGCGGAGATCAGAAATATCTACAAATATCTCAAGAAATAGAGCAAAATTCACAGATGTCTTCGATGTCATATTTCTAGTGAAAGGATTACTACGAGGATCACTCGTAGTATACCGAAATCTGAAGGGACAGATAGTTTTGCTGACTGTCCATGTTTCTCGACCAGCAGTACTAGTAAGGAAGGAAGCAAACCAAATAGCTCAGTTAATGTCGATAAAGATTATTCAAAGAGCATTTACAGTTTAAAAGGAGCACGGTTCTCATTTTCCTCATTTTGAACTCTACAAATTATCAAAAAATAAAATAAAATAAAATAACGGTCCCTTTCGAGAAATGATGTTCAGCTAGTAGAGGAAGGTTATATTGGACTCAACCTAACAGATTGTAATTCAGTTGTAATGTTAGGTTTATGGTAGAACTGGACCGCTTGATCCAATACATACTAACCATCAGGGTTAGTATGTAGAGCCCATACAGATACGACAATTCCTGTGTTTAGTTTAATTTACTTTTTTGTAATGTCAGTGAATTGCTTCCTTTCTGACCACTAGGGGAAAAGAGCATAACGCAGACGACACATAAGTTCGATAAGAAATCGCACACTATAATTCAAACTTTCAGAGATTGTCTTAATGTAAACATTAGTTTGCCTGATCGTATGGATTTTTATCTTTTTCGTTGCACAGAATAATATATTTTACAGCATGAATTATAATCTAAATTACTATTGCATAAATATACAAAACACTATGCTGTGAACCGAACACTCTTTGGAGAGGGCGCAGAGTGAACACCTGTTGCTGAATGTGCTCCTGTCCCATACTTAAATGTAAGTAATCGTCTTAATATAATCACCTCCAAAATGTGCTCAAATGAATCGTCTCAGTAATCTGAAAAAGTAGACGCATTAAACATTGAAATCGATCCAGTGGTTCCTGTAAAGCTCGTTCTTCAAAAATTCAAGCTGCAGCAGAAGAACAAAGACCATAGTGACTGACGCCATATAATCCCTCGATCCACGTGCTGCGTCGACCGCCATTTTCACCTAGACGATACCTATTAATTCTCCTTCAGGGTCAAGTGATGTCTGTCGCCAACTGCAAAGGTAAGATAGACAAAAACGAAGCACTTCAATGTTCTTTTATATGTCGCGAATATTATCATCCTGCATGTATAGGTGTAACAGAATCTAACTTTCGAAAAATGTCTAAGGACAAGAAATTAAAATGGAAATGCCAGGGTTGTATTAATACTTCTCCCAAAAACGAGCTTAAAACTACAAGTAAACTAAATAGAAGCAGCGACGGTTTAGATTTAACTAAGGCAGTAAACAAAGACGATGGAGAAGCTGATGTGAGGGTATTCCTAAGAAACTTCAGGGAACAGATCTTAGAAGACCTAAATGCCATCAAAGCAGAAATTAAAGACGATAACTCCGCGATAAGAAGGGGATTGGAAATATTATTTAAAGCAGTGTCTCAAACCGGCGGCCCGCATCTTGCCCCCCAAAGCAATTTTACACGGCCCTCGAATACGTTTCAATTATGTATTTGTTGTAAATACGGTGCTTATAGTTTTAGAGACATAGGGATATGGACTGAGCTTATGCGCACATAAACTCAGGCCATATCTACAATTTATAATAAGTAAATTTAGTTCGCCAGCCGACAGTTGGTGGCGCTTCAGTAATCTGGTGTTTCCGATGCACAGCTACGCGTTTCATATTGCAATATAGATAGAGACAAACTAACGTATTCTGGTTATAAAACCTGTTTATTTGTGCTTCTTGTTAGATCTACATTACATCAATACCTATCGTTTAGAATTGTGCATAACTTTTGAGTGTTGCTTTCATACGAAAATTCATCTTGTTGAATTAAAGTTGTAAATATAATTATAATAGTGATTTTAATTAAGAGATTAAACTGCATAATAATTACCCTCCTTCCACTCATTTCTTCTATTTGCTTATGCATACTATCTCCACCATCTATTCCATCACCTGGTCTATAGCAGCACCCAACTGTATATTTAGTTCTGCTAGTTTCAGTCTCACATAGCCTCAAATGTGCTCTTTTCTCTATCCTGCAGTTCCACTTCAATTCTTCTTGGCTGTAGCTCATCAGCTATCATCAATAACACTCCTCCCCCATTTTATTCTCCCTGTTCTTTCTTGTATGAATGATAAATGTAAAGATTGGAGGTTAGTTAATAAAATAACAGGAAACACAAAGCAGAAAACTCGCAAATTCCTAGAGGGCAATGACGTCACCGATGTACTAAACAAAATGAATAGCCTCTTTACAAACTATGGTAGTTATGATTACGACCCTGCAGAAAGGACAAAGTACGTCAGTCACCTTCCTTGGATGTATCTACACATCCAAGGTAAACGAAGTATGAAGTAAAGAGTGTAGTAATCGGATTAAAAAAAGGAGGAAAAATGGGATGTGACAATATAAACGTCAAAAAACTAAACATTATTTGAACACGGTTTATAGAACAATTAAAGACTGCTTCAGTTGTACCGCTATTTAAAGGAGGTAAGAAATGAAATAAAAAATTACAGACCAATATCTATACTGTCCACAATCTCAAAGGTTATTGAAACCCTAATTAAAAAAAAAAAAACGCTTAAACAGCTATCTAAATACCATATCCTTTTACGCAACTAATCAATATGGGTTTAGATCTGGATACAATACCGAAAAAGCGCTATTGGAGTTTCATAAAACGGTCTGTAGTGGAATAAATAAAGGAATGCCCACAGCAGCCATTTCTCTCGATATATCTAAGGCGTTCGACTGTGTTCATCATTACTTATTGCTATTGAAAATGTCCAAATAGGCATTAGAGAAATTACTAATGACTGGTTCAGATCCTATCTGAATAATAGAAAATAATATACCAGCTACGGTATATTTAAAAGCGCAACAATCATAATAAAATACGGAGTCCCTCAAGGGTCGGTACTAGGACCCATCCTATTCTTAATATATGTTAATGATCTATGTAAATACAAACGTTTGGGCAAAATAATATCCTTCGCTGACGACACGGCATTAGTATACACCGAAACGACCCTCGAGGATCTAGAAAATCGGATTAATCGTGATATGTTAAAACTAAATAAATGGTTTAGAAATAATGGACTTAAAATTAATATCGATGAAACGAGATATATGTACTTCACATTAACAGATAACTAGACCACAATATAACCATAAAATGGCATGAAAGGAAGTGTAGTGACATTCTAAATTGTGACTGTAGCTTAAAAAAAAAAAAAAAATTAAACTCAGTCAAGTATTTGGGCCTCCATATCGATATCAATATGAAATGGAACTCCCACACCACTTTCTTAACAAAAGTTCAGGTTCATAATTAACAGAATATATTATGTTAAAAAATTTGTAAATTCAGCATTCTTAAGATGCTTATACTATTCCTGAGTAAATTCTTCACTGCAATATGGCATCACCTGTTGGGGTGGAGATTAATGCGAATACAAAACAGAATAATTAGAGCCATAACCACTACCGACTTCGCGCATTCAACCAACGATCTATATGTCGTTCATAAAATTCTATCACTACAGAAACTATATCTCTATGGTTGTCTGTTATATGTAAAAAGAAACGCTGAAAATATTTTGGTATATAATGTAGCCTATGGATTACGCTGTGGTCGGAACATGCTGGTAAGGCAAAAAAAAAATAAATTTTTCATAAATCCTTCGAATACCTAGCGACAAGCAGCTATAATAAACTCCCAAATGAAATCAAATCTATAACCTCGAAATATGCATTTTCAGATTGAGAGACTACCTCATGGGACTAAACAATATTGACAATTACTTTAAACGTATAGTATAAGAGATCATTATTACTCACATATCTAGGTACCCATATACTAACTACTTCATTCGCTTAGGAGACTAATATGTTAACATGTACACCAAATCAAACCGTGTAAGGTGAGCCCTCATAGATGCGGTCACTGAACTCGCAGTGACTGTTTCGAGCTAATTATTTCTCTAGTACAGTTCGCCCACCGTTTATAGATCTCTCCTTGGCATTTTGCCAAGAATAGTCGATTCATGTTGAAGGGGAGAAAGAAATGAAGGATGTACGAATTGGTCGCCAACATGCGAAATCACGTGCTTTCTTGTCTGTCGCTGTACTAGTACTAGTTTGATTTTTGTTGTCGCTTTTTTTTTTTGCATTATTTTTTTATTATTAATTTGTATGATGGATCCAGTACGGTCAACAAGTTCTCTTGTTAAACGTTTCAGTAGCTCTTGCAAAAGAATATTGAATAATGTGCTGACATTCTGCGAAAAAGAATCGTCTCCTTGTTCCCCTTTCTGAAGTCATAAAACGTGCAAGTGCAATTGCGGGCGTATCGGGGTCGATTGTTAAAAGAATTCGTAGAGAATCAAAAATTTAAATCTCCTAAAATAAAAAGCGCCAGAGTAAAGAAAACCATCGAAACCGTAGCTTTGAATGATTTTGATGTAGACGTTATAGGAGGACTATTCACAAATTTTACGTGGTCGAGAAAAGCGTGCCAACTGTTCCGAAATTGATTCCTGTGCTTAAAGAAAAAATTAATTTTCCTTGGAAAAGAGAAACTTTAAAGAAAATACTTCATGAAATCGGATTTTGTTTTAAAAAGTCCCAGAATAAAAGGAAACTTATCATGGAGCGAAGTGACATTGTTTTATCTAGAACGCAGTATTTGAGAGCAATAAGACGTTTCAGGGAGGAGAAAAGACCGATTGTGTATCTTGATGAAACTTGGATTGATAGTAATTTAACTTATCGAAAATGTTGGCAGTCTAAAGAAGAATGTGGAGTGCTACAAACCAGAAATGCCTCGCGACGCATAATAATTTTGTGTGTGGGTGGAGAAATGTTTTTTTTTACCGAATTCAAACTTACCATGCAAAGCCAATTACCATAGGCAAATGAATTCTACGATCTTCGAAAAGTGGGCAGAAGAAAAACTGATAACAAGCCTTCCTAAAAATGCTGTTGTTATAATTGATAACGCTTCATATCACTCTATTCGATTAAACAAAGTTCCAAATTGGTCTAATAAGAAGCAAGTTCTTATGGGTTGGATCTCTGCAAATAACATTTCTCATTCCTCAGATATGCGAAAAATTGAATTGCTTAATTTGGTCAAAAGAAATTCGCCCACAACTAAACTATTTAAATTCGACACGATGCTCAAAGAGCATGAATTTCTAGCTTTGAGGCTACCACCATATAATTGCGATATTAATGCTATTGAGTATGTTTGGGCAGAAGTGAAAAGTTTCATTCGCCATCGCAACGTAACTGGAGATATTGACATGTCGAAACTTTTTAAGCTTTCAGAACAGGCGATTGAAAGTATTACAGTTCAAAAGTGGGGAAAATATTGCTTTCATGTCACCTCATTGGAAAATATGTACTGGGACAGAGACAGAATTATCGAAGAATTATGCGAACCTTTTGTGATCATTTAAGTGAAAGTGATGGCGATTCGAACACCGATTCAGATGACTATGAAAATTAAAAGGATTTGATAATGGTATTTTTTTCCAACATTTTTTTTTTCATGGGTTTGTTAAAAGAGTCACAAAGTCATAAATAATTAATCGATTTAGGACATTAATGTCTCAGTTCTCTCAACTATAAGTTTAGAATATCTAAGTTCACTTGAAAAAAATTCTGTTTTTCATTATAATTATTTTTATTTTATAGAAAACTTTCTTAAAAATAAACTTAGTTAAATTTTTGTTTTATGCTATACTTTTTTAATTTTGTTAACACTCTGCGTACATTTTTCCAACTATTATACAAGCAAAATAATTACATTTTAAAAACTACAATGTTCGTAAAAGAAAAGCTAAATTTTCCGACCTGTAATAATAAACAAACACATCCCAGAGGATAGATTGATTACTCTATTATCGGAATGGATTCTCCTGCGCAAAAGTGTCGAGGGACCTCTAATCGGTGGGCGAACTATAACCAGTATGGTTACGGGCCTTGGTTATACATAAATACACACAAACTAACTTCTTTATCACTAAAACCAGTAACTTATTACAAACTACGAAATCTATCAGTAAAATACATTTCGGATAGATTTCGTAGTTTGTAATAAGTTTACTAATTATCAGCATCATCATCATCATTCGTATCAAAGATTTAGACTTAGGATGGCCTGTTCCGGCCTTAGAAGTCATCGTTCAATCGTTTAAGAGGACGTCCTGGTTTTCTTTTTCCTAATGGCTTGTACTTTAAGGCTTGTTTTGGTAATCTTTCTGTTTTCATTCTTTGAACATATTCCATCCATTTATGTTTATATTTTTAAATTTTTTCTATTACTGGTTCTTGGTTTAATTCTTTCATAATTTCTTCATTTATTTTTGTGATCAAATAGGGTATACTTTGCAGTTTTTCTCATAAACTTCATTTCAGCTGTTAATTTTTGTTTATCTTTTTGTTTTATTGTCCAGATTTCGCTTCCATACATTAAGACTGGTAGGGCTAATGTATTGTATACTTTTAGTCTGGTTTGTTTTTGAACTAGGTTTGGTTTAAATATAGAGTTAATTACACCTGTTATTTTTAAATATTTTGCAATTTTTACGTTTATATCTTTTTCATATGTGCTCATACATCCTAGGTAGTTAAATGAATTCACCTGTTCTAAGATCCTGTTATCTATTACTATTTTAGTTCTTGCTGGATCTTGTCCTTTAAAGGCCATAGTTTTTGATTTTTCTGTTGATATTATCATACCATAATCTTTGGATATCTCATTTAGATCTAAAAAAGCTTTCTAAGTTATCTTCAGAATTTGTAATTATTATTTGGTCGTCGGCAAAGAGGAGAGTGTTTAAGTTTACTGTAGGAGAAAGTTTAATTCCTTGATGTAAATGTTTATTCCAGTTTATTATTATTTCATTTAAATAGATATTAAAAAAGAGTTGCTGAGAGGGGACATCCCTGTCGGACCCCTTGGTTTATCACTCTCGTATATGATAGCTCGTGATTTAATCTTATTTGTATTTGATTATTTTCATATATACTTGTGATAGCTTTTAGGATATTATTTGTTATTTGTCTCTCTTTTAATATGTTAAATAATATGTTTCTTTTAACTTTGTCAAATGCTTTTTCAAAGTCAATAAATGCAATATGTGTTTCTAAATTGTATTCTCTTCTTTTCTCTATTATTAATTTTAGGCAAAAGGCCGGGTCTATACATGATCGTCCTTTTCTAAATCCATTGCGTACTTCTAAAATAAAGTTTTCGAAATATTTCATTAGTTTGCTATTTAAGATTCTGCTATATATTTTGTAACAGGAATTTAGTATACTGATACCTCTATAGTTTTTAGGGTCATCTCTATTACCTTTCTTAAAGATAGGAATCACAATTGCTTTTTTCCATTCCATTGAGGGCATGCCAGTTGAGTAAATTTTATTTATTTATTTATTTATTTTATTTTATTTACTAATTATAACAAAATAAATAGCCAAAAATAAGTACCAACAGAAAATTATAGTAATGCTTGAATTGTATTGTATAATACTTTACATGGAATTATACAACTTGAATAGCATTCTATAACATTGTACATTGAATTACACAACTTAAATTGTATTGTATAATATTGTACATTGAATTGTATAATACAAATATCTTGTATTTTAGTTTGTAAATCAAATCAAATTATTATTATAAATTATTCCAGGAGAGCATTTTGTGTGATAATTAATCCGTCATTTAGCATTACAAATCTGCTACTGAAAAGCCTTGTTAGCAATAAGTATGGTTTTGACATAAACGTTCTGTGATGATTCGTTCAAATTAAAAAAAAAAAAAAAAAAAAAAAAAAGAACTCTAGAAAACCGATGTGTAACTCGACTATAATGTTTATCACGTGACGGGAAAACTCCCAGCCAAGTTCAACTCCACTGCTGTCAAATTAAGCAAACAGATTCATTTAAAACAGCTTCCTGAGCCACCACCAGTCTTGTATGGTAGCAGGAAAAAGGCAGCAAATAATTTATTCTTCCAGGAAATGAGCTGTCATAAAGTAATGGGCAATATGAAACAACGTTTTATTCCTTCGTTATTATGAGAACTAGCGATTTTCAAAGCAGCTTAATTAAAAATAGTACGGAGGCAATTAAAAATAGTGTTAACCCATGCGTAACTGGATATCAATCTTCTGTTTGAAGGTTAAGCTTTGTATAGTTCGCATCCTTGAATTTGGAAAATTAACAATACCAAATGAGGATTTTTCAGGGAGAGGAGGAGAATTTTTTAATTTAATATTTAGAGTATTTGTTTCGTCGCTTATGTTGGTATATCACCAGGATTTAGAATGAAACTCGAACAATATGTAAGTGACAGCAGACAATCATGAAAGAGGTGCATTTCGAAATAGTATTCTTTTATACTGATGCTGTTGATTATCATGAGTTTGGTAATCAACAGCAGTTGAACCAAATGGAACTTGGTTTATAGTTATTTAACTTTAAACCAATGTTGTTGATTCTTTTTAAAAAATAAAATAAAAAAGTATCAATCCGAATGCGGGTTCTGAAGAATTGGAGCCACATATTATAACTATTAATACAGCTCAGCTTTTCTCGCGTATTATTCTTTGGATTTTTAAGTTACTCAGCGCTGTTGTTGGACTAAATTCATCACCCCAAGTCGATGAAAAAAAAAGTTCTAACAAATTTCTTGATGTTACAATTACTCGTACCTGATACGATGCATTTCAATAAAAAGAGCACATAGCTACAGTTGGACACTGTGAATAGAGAGAGTAATTAATAACTGAAAGTAGCAGCTTGAGACGCGCCTCTAAAGTAGACCAAATGTGAAGAGCCACATTATTGATCCTGTCTGTTCAGGACAACCTCACAGAATATCTTTCACGCCAGAGTAAACCATGTACGAAATATTCCATTAAAGTAATTGCGAAAATGACATTACGCTGAATTTTGATTACATGTTAGTCGTCAATCAGTTTTTTTTTTTTATTTATTTTTTTTTTTTTAATGATAATATAAATGACTGGCTGCATGCATTCAAAGACAAAGTGTACGATAATATGATGAACTATTTAAGCATTTAACTCAAAATGATGCACTATTAACTACTCCTTTTAGAAACAAAATAGCTGAGAGTTGGGTTAAAGCGACTCCTTTCGGGGGAAAAAAAAGCCTTGACAAAACTCAAACATAATTAAACTGTTTTATGAAAGAAAATAAGATAGCAATTTTAAAATGAGAAAAAAAAAATGAAAAGTTTCGATCGAATGACTCGCAAAGTAGATTAACATCTTAAATTATGTCATAAATTACAATACAATTTTATACTACTCATTCCATTTCTATGTCGTGTTTAAAAACAATAGAAAAAAATAATAAAATGAAAATTTCATATAAATATAAAGTTTTGGGAACTAGTTTGGTAGTGGGTCCTTAAGCATGTTAGCCGACCCCGAGCCTCTTAGCTTTAGTTGCTTTGGCTGTTAATTCCAACCCCCCCCCCCCGATTTCGGTGAAGCCGTGTTTTAATGCAACAGCCTTGTGGAACGTTGTTGTCAATCAATTGCCTATTGGAGGACTAAAGAAACTTGAAAAACTTCAAAGTTTAGTCGCTAGAGCAGAATATATTTCTGGATTATCTAATTCTTAATCCGGCCGCAATATATACTCGTATGTATATATATAGTTGGCATATTTGAATTACTCAAAGGGATAAAATTTGGAAGAGGAGGCTTACCTCCTTCAACTACAATACTGTTTCCCATTGTAAATATGGGCAAAAAGTTATAAATTTATCGAAAATTATATATTAAAAACTTGCTTACCACGTCAGTTCACACTTCACGCACACATAACAGATGAAACTCAGAAAACAAAAACAGCAACTCATGACAAATGACAACGTTCAATTGGACTGGTTGACACAATAACCAATCATAGCCTCTAGGTGCTATTGTCTCAGAGCTCACCCAGCCACGCCTACTGAGCGGTGTAAAACTACTAGAACGCTAAGAATTTGACCCGCTGCGCCAACTGTACATCTTTTCAAAGAGCTCAAAGGTGCGTATATTTTGAACGCACACCAGGGCTATTAACGCGAATGTGACACAATATTTAGGCTTCAAAGTGTCCTCTTCATTAAGTTTTAGTATATTGTTTACTTTTAGGAATCAAGCGATTCTGGAAACAATTAGGGGAATCTTTAACCGAAATAAATGCAAAAATATAATATCGATGATATTGCTATTTGGTTGATATGCACCGCACACCCTGAATATTCGCCCCTGATATATACGGGTAACTGATTAATTCTTAATATTTCGTGCTATAAATATTAAGAATGACTGAGCAACGACTACGTCCCAGTGCTGAACGGCTAGCAAAAACATACGCTTAGTATGTGAGAGCATAAAGAGTTAAAAGGAAATGCTTAATTCCGAAAAGTTTGAAAATATTAAATTCAAACAAATCAGTTTTAATATATTCTGATTTCGTTATTCTAATTTAAAATTCTTATTAAATCCCACAAAAACTCTGGTACACGCTGCTTATTGGAAGCCCTGAATTATTTGTCTCAACAAATTTATTATTTCTTGTATGTGTGTGTGTGTCCCCTAAAGAACTGAAATGAAGAAGTTGCTAGGGAGATAATATGACTGCATTTTTTTTCCCCCTGTCATTTAGGACAGGCACATAACAATAAAACTATTGTTACTTATGTGCACTAAAATCGGATTCCACTATCGGCACTTATATGGCATCCGATTATGGCCCCAAAAGAAAGGAAAACCTGGAATGCAGCGACTGAAAGTCTTCATGCGTGCGGTGATATCATTATTTGTTTCCGTTCATTGTTCGGAGAACTGTTTCTTCCTTCATCCTCGGAAATGAGTTTTCTTGAGAGTTCCCTGCCTTTTTTCCTTGCATGCTTACTTCCCATGAGTACACATTTCCGTGGTTATCGTGCTAAAGGTCAAACACAGGCGTTTGTTGACAAAGGTAATGCAAAAAAAAAACAAAAAAAAAAAAAAACATAGATGTAACATACTGTATATTCTCAACTAACACGCAGAAAAAGAATGCCAGATTAAAAATATCTAAAGAAACCTACGACTTGGTTGCAATAATTTCTTCCACTCCTTATTTGAATGTAGAAAAGCCGTATTTCAAAACTCCGCACAATGCTAATATTTTTTTCTGACAATAGTACTAAGCGCTTATTCGTATGGTAATTTTCAGATGATCATTGTTAAAAAAAAAAAAAGTTTTTTTTGTGAGTGGGAATGTTATCAGTTTTTTTTTTGCGTTAATAGCAATCGAACTTTCATAATATATTTAGGTAATTTTCCCTATGTTTTATATTATTTTTATTACTCACATACAATTTCACTTTGGCTGTGTCAGACACCTTCAATTCTTGAAATTTCAAAGATGTTGCAATTTCTTTGCAATGACCCCATCCCTTTCCCCTCTGGTTATAATGACCGAAAGTTCAGATCACAAAGCACTGAGTCATAAGGAAAGGAGACCTCACCTTAATATTTCTACGAAAGGCATGTGTAAAAGGACACATCAAGGTCACCTTGTCCATGACTGACATTAGTATAAAATGTTCATTTTAAAATGCAACCCAATGATGATACGTTAGAAGGTTGTGTCATGTATAATACATTATACAGCATATACAGTGTGACGCATTGTCAACAGCATTCTTTATCTTGTTGCAATAAATATTCGGAATTGCATTTTTTTTTTAACCATGTTGCTGTTCAATTGGTGTTTCTTGTAGGTTCCTTATATACACAGCAACTTTATTTTTGGCTCATTGCAGAATACCCCATTACTAAATGAGTGTGTAAACAATATTTTGTTTCCGATTTTTATCCATATAAGTGGGTTCAAAATGGTTTGCAAATATAACATCGATCGACAACCAAGTTTTATATTTTCCACTCCAAAAGTCACATGACTGTGCTTCCTATCTTAGAAAGAACATTTTCATTTTCTTTTCTGTTCATTAATTTTTTCATCATCATCATTATCGTCAAATTCTTGATATGCATCCTCTCAAACAGGTTACTATGACAGTACTAAACAATTTTTTTCATCTTTTTTTCCCTCAAATATTTATCTAAAATATATTAATAAATTCACATATTTCAATACTATAAGGCTATTAAATTACAAAATAACTGATACAAAAAATAACATCACGTATTTCAAATAATATAATAACTGTAAGACGATCTAGTTTTAAGACATAATCACATGTGTGAAAATTTTTTAAAAAATTATTATTATTATTATTATTATTGACACCTCCAAGGAGTCCAAAGACTCATAATAATCAGCACGATTTATAAAGTGAGAGTAATGTTTTATTACTTTTTTATATTTCACTACTAATTTGAAAGACATAATGCTTATTAAAAAGCGATGCAAAGTTGGTTCCAGGCAAGTTGGCAACAATTAAAAATGTTCCTATTGCAGATGACAGTTTCTCGTATTGGCAAGAATTGATCCGATGTTTATTTTAATAAGTTTAATAAAGTAAAAAAGTTTGTATGTGTGGGCACACACGTGAATGATTTAAGCTAGTGGTTTCTATTAAAGAAAACAAAACAAAACATTATTGCTTTTTCTGAACATCAGTCTTCAGATAAAGAAGTTCCAGTTCCAGAAATTGGAGTTTTTCATCCCGAAAAATTGGCCAGAAGAACACACGCAAGCTATAACAGAATACTCTGGCTTCATAGTCTTAATTAACAAAAATAACCACCCTACATATTGGCTGTTTGAAGTTATGGCCGGAACAACTAGGACTGCGAAGCTAGTGCCTTATGTCTGTTAATTGTGTGTGTGTGTTCTTATGACTGGTTTGTCCGTTTCACCGGAAACAGACAAACCGGGAGGGAAAACCCTATCACCGCCGTACGATACCTGCTGACTGGTTTTAAACGAAAAAAAAAAAATAATAAATAAATAAATAAGAGTTCTTTGCATTCTAGATGGGATTCAAACTCAAGTCTTTTCAGCTAAACATATCGTCGATACCAGCTGAGCTACAAAGGCTCGTCAGCTGCATAATATTACGTAATAGAAGTTTCTATTTTGGATAATGACGCTCCCCCCCCCACAGTTTGGAAAACAGCAGATTAACCTAAGCCTTGTTGAAGACATCAACTAACTGTGATTGGACCACGTTCACTAATCCTTCTGAAGTACCTTGTTTGTGCCACAATATTCCTAACGGAAGTATATGTCCTCTTTTAAATATTATTTCTTCTTTTTTTAATGTCAATTCCATCATCAAAAGGTTTGAAACCTATAACAGATTTCAATACTGTGAACGGACTACGGGTTCCAGAAACTCTACTGTAGAGAACAAATCTCAGGATATGTTTTTTTTTTTTTTCATGTTGAATTTCTTTTTTTTTTCTTTTGTTTAATCTATTACATTTTAAGACCTGTAGAGTAACCATCTCAAATGAGCTCCTTTTGTTTTGCATAATTTTCTTTAAAACACTGAATAAAGTTCTCAGTACTTTGGCCAGGAATAAAAATTAAAAGATCGAACTGCGCTTTGATCTCCAGCATAATCTATTCAGGACTTGAAATGAAGTTTTAAATAATACCATCGTATAGTAACTCTAATTAATATCTAGCGATCCACCGAAGGGGCTAGGGCACCGTTCATAAATTATAGCTGGTTGTTTAGTTCATATTTTTAAAATTTGAAATCTTTAAATCTATTGCCATCCAAAATTTGTTTTATGTTTTATCTTTTGATATATCATTACTCATGTATTTCGTTTTCAGAAAGTTTTTTTCTAACTCACATCATTTTTCAGCTAGTTTTTAAGAAATTTCATCTAATGTTATATCATCATCGTGTTCTTCTTATTATTCAAGTATATCTTTTTTTTTTTTTCAAATTTAAATTTTAAATTAATAAATAACCCATTAATGTAAAGCCTACTGGTTAGAAAGGGGGGGGGGGTAGCTCAATTAACATACATAAAGCTTCGCTTTTATTTATTATCTTGCATCTAGGGAGCTACATTCAGAATATTCAAAATATATTTAATCACATATCGTTTTTGATTCTAGCTTTGGTTCATATTTCTTTATATAGTTTTAATAGGCGAGAATGATGGTAATAATGTTTTAGATGACTGCATCAACAACAAAGCTTTCAGTTGAAAATAAAGAAAAGCCTTTATTTGAATAAATTTTACTTTTGCGCAAACAAAGTATTCATATATATAGTAGCAAGTATCAAAATAGTCCCTTTTATCATCAGTATTCTATTTTCGCCAGCGGTTTTTTGAATTTGCCAAACATTCTCATTTATTTTCCGCGTATCCCATCAATAAGGTGAAAAGCTGTTATAATATTTAAAAAAAAAACATTTCTATCGAAATTCTAATCTTCACTTTTTTTTGTTTCGAAATATGCACTGGAAACTACGCATATAAATAATGCACAGACCACGGCATGCGTTCAAATTATGTTTGTTCATTTGCGAGAAAAAAATGTGCTAGCAGTTTTCTTAATCTTTACCAAAATATATTTAGTTTCCGACTGACACAATGACCCAGCTGTGAACGATTCGTTCGTTTGGTGATAATCAACAAGTTACCATTAGCGGAAAAAAGAGAATATATAATTATATTTTCAAAGAAAATGTTAAACATTTTTATTAATTAAAACTGTGTGAACTAATTTCTATTCAAAAGACACGCTTAGAGAAAGTTCGTATTTTTTAAGCGCATTTATAAATATATATGAACTGATACTTACCTGTCAAAATAGTCCCGTCAGTTTTTATCTTGTACTCCTTACTAACTAAACGCAAACCGCTCTGGAGTAACGTTTTATAGTTGTGCCGTTAGGACGCATGCGCATTGCAAATTCAGAAGTTTACGTTGTGTAAACTCCTCTGTTTTTTTTTTTTTTTTAAGTTAAATAAAAGCAGAAACCGGTTCGTATCTTAACATCATTACCACCACTACTGCCATACTGGTTCGCTGGTATTAATTATATGTCCTATTATCTATAGTCTCTGTTTCGTTGTAGCGCTAGGCTGTATAGCATATTACGCTACTTTCCTACTCTCTGCATACTAGTGGATAACCAGTTCGGCAGGGTCTGATAATGCTCTATTTGTGTCAAGGATGTAGTAAGGTAATCCAAGCTTCTATAGAAGGCTTTAGAACATGCAAAACTGAATACAATGAATATTTAAAAAAAAAAAAAAATTCAATAAATATAACGCCAGAAAATATTCTTTTGAGAAAGTATGAACAGCACATTAAAACAAAAACACTCACTTCACTTGCACAGCAACTTCACTGGGAACTATTTATCGTCTGCTTTTTTCGACAGGAGACATGTTTGTTACTAGTCTTGTTCACAATAATTCCACTGGGATATAAATTATTCATAATTTATGAGTATAATAGTATAATTTACTCCGAAGTCGACTGCTAAAAAGCGATGATGTTACAGAATCTGGAATATAAATAAAAAATTATGTCGTCTTTCGGTGAGTGACCACTCAAACAAGGAGTAAAAATAAAATAAAATAAAACTGAAAAATGCTGAATAATTTATCTGGAAAATCTTGAATTTTTTCCCGCTGTTTTATTTAGATTTTTTACTGCCGCCATTTCAAAGGTAGATATTTTACACACCTGAGTATAAATAACCACTAGAACAACTCAGTGCGTAAGAATAAGACAGTACACGTAAGTTTAAAAAAAATAATAAAAAAATAAAAATAAAAAAATCCATATATTTGAACAAACCAGTCGAATTAATTCGGATAAAATAATAATAATAATAATGGTTAAATATTTTTTTCTTTTTTTTTAAGGTTTTGCTAATTTCTTTAGATTTATGCTGCCATTTTTTTTCTATACTATTTTTATAGATCGCTATTTTGCTAAGTTTCTGTTCGGAAAATGTTGAGAAATCTTTTTTTTTTTTTTTTTTTTTCAATCTAGCACATCGTTTCTAATCACAGCTTTATGTTCGTTCAATATCAACGAACAGTACATGTCACGCAGTATTATACACATTGAAATAAATAATAAACAAATACCAGAAACTCTGATAGTTATATACACACATCTGACTCTGCAAAACAACCTAATCATAAAGATAAAGAATTTTTTGGCTGTAGATCAGCAAAGATGATATTAGTTTGACTCTACAAGCATTCCAGATCTTATTTTTTATTAGTCAGAAAAACGCAGACAAAGGGTTGCCTCGGACCAGCGGTTCTCCAGATTTTGGTCCTGAAGTTGAGGATTTAAAGTATTTGATAACCTCTAGCGTTTGCTGAAATTATTGCAGTATCTGTTAAGATTATATTGATTATATAGGAATTAAATACAATAAAATAACTTGACTGTGGGTATTCAGATTTATCACGGAAATAACTAAGGATGATTCGCTATATCTGTCGGCTGCAGGTTTCTCAAAGTAGTGCATCTATTTCGAAGAATAAACCTAGTTGCTTGACTAAAAATATGCTTCTATAAAATCAACTAACTTAATCGTAAACAACAACAAAAAAGGACTCATTTTACAATAATCTACATGCTCAGAAGTACTGAATTTATTATGGACGTTGTCACGTATTACTCACGGATTTGCTTTTGTAATTCTTTAAGATAGTCCCGTTTTAGAGAGAGACAGACAGAGAGCAATCATTCTTGTTTAAAGTCAATCAATCCTTAAAACTTTATATGTCCATGTGCTGATCAAAATCTGTTTTCGAGGAAACTACTAACAGCATCGAAGTGTCGACCATCTAGTACATTTGGCAACACTTCTAATAGCTCCATTTACTGGAATAGGTGTAGCTTGATTCAGTTGTGAATGAACTGACCTAAGCGACAACAAGCAAGCATTAAAATCAGCTGCAAAGCTGATAAAAGTTGTAAGGCCACACTCACGTAAGAAATTTTACTACAAGCAATCGAATTACACAGCTGTGTTGATCTAATACATTTTGAGTAATCTTCCGACTTTAAAAGTTGGGTCAAATGTTACTTAAACTGAAATCTTTCTTGGGCGCAGATCAGGTGCATCAGGGATTTCTTTCCCGGGGTCAGACCCAAATCAAATTACAGAACCATTATCCAACCCATTGAGGTACAGTTCGTAGGAAATGCCCTGAGAGATGATCTTCTAGTACCTAATTTTCGGACTACGATGATGCGTCTTATCATATGTTCAAAAATTCTTGACCAAGCCCTATTACACACATTCTGTATAATTATTCAGTAATAATTAATAAACAAAAATTAACGGTTTTGATTTGATATTTTAGTTATTTTCTACTACTAAGATTTCCTGTTTCAGCATATCACCGACTTAATTGTTTTCTAAATGTGGACTACCCAGATAATGATTGGTAGCCTCTGGTCTGGTCGTTTTAAGGCCGTTTAATAATATGACTTGAAGATTATGCTCTAAATAAGCTGCAGATTAAAGTTGAGTTCAGTGATATTACACTCCAAAAACTATAATAGAGACTAAATATCTCTACTTTTAGATTAATTCACATGAGAAATTTTATCTAGGAATCTTTCACTGACGAAATAAAGAAAAGTTGTAAATTAATCAAGTCACGCAGTTAGTCTGAGCTTATCAAAAAAATAAAATAAAATAAAAAATAAATAAATAAAATAAAATTAAAATTAATTAAAAAATTAAAACCACATCATCTCTTCTATGCATATATGTCCCTTCGCAAAGTACGCCATTTAAAAAAAAAATCTTGATTTTAAATCTTACATTTAAAATAATTACAGCAGATTTTAAGTATACTGTATAAAGTTCAATAACCCTTTCTTCAAGACAGTTAATTAGCTTAGGCATCATGCACTGTTCACACTCTTCTGTTCGGTATCGATTCTGTAACCGGAATCAAAGCAGGTGTATTCTATGCATATTATTTGACCTAGAATTTAAAAACTGAAACCTCTCCCACATAACATTAACTTGGGTAAGTATTGTGCAATGATTTAAAAAAAAGTATTATCATCAATTACAATATATATATATATATATACAGGGTGTTCGGGATAAATTTGACATATTTATAATTAATTATATTTTTCCGTAAGTTACATGTATTAACACACACTTCTCTTCATTTAAAAGTTTGGACCCTTCTTCATTCATATACAAGATGTCAGAAAGGATGGATAGCTGGAACCCACCTGAATCATGGAAGAGAATAACTTGTATCATGATGATTCGTGCCCGCCATCAAAATAAGGATATTACGACTGCTGCCCAATGCTCCCTGAATACAGTAAAAACAATCAGGCATGAACTAGAGACTTGCAATGGTGACTACGAGGATGTAGCAAGAAGAAAGATCCCTAGCAGACGATCTGATTGCGTTCGTACAGCAGAATTCCTCGCAAATCTGCAGGAACAGGTGTTGAAGAACCCTGGCATTGGAATTCGGGCTTTGTTCGTGGAGTTGCGAACTGTAGTCAAGCCCTGGATAACAAGGGTAGCCAATGGTAGGCCGTATGTATGGCAGCAGGATTCGGCCCCTTGCCACACCTCTGGGAAAAGTCAAAAATGGTTGTCTGAAAATTTCTACTTCACCAGTCCAAATGTTTGGCCTCCAAACTCCCCAGACCTTAACCCCATGGATTATTATGTATGGGGCGCAGTTGAAAAAGACACCAATCGCACTTCCAGTAATACAAAAGCCCAGTTAATGGATAAAATTAAAACAGTTTTTGCGGCCCTTCCCAGGGAGACTGTAGCATCAGCTTGTTCGAGGTTCCGAAGCAGAATTGAAGCTGTGATCGATGCTAATGGTGGTTATTTTGAGTAAATCTTGGTGATAGTATTGTAATTAACTCTGCCTGTAATGTTTTTTTGTCAATTCATTAAATTTAATAGATACAAAGAAGATTTTCTTTTTCCTTACGAAACTGTCAAATTTATCCCGAACACCCTGTATATATATATATATATATATTTAGTCAAATGAATACCGAAATTAGAAGCACACGTGTCTCTTCTCATAGTTCATAATAGGATCGTTCAGCAAATACCAGAAAATATTCCTCACAAAAAAAATCTTCCAATCAGTCCTTGGAACTGTAATAAGTTTCAAGAACTTGCATTAGTAGACCATTAGATGTACTGATATTACCAAGCCAGATGAGTTGTTATCTCGTAGACCAGAAGAAGAACTGATTCTTTGTCTTACTTCAAAATTTATGATGTGATCAGTGTATGGTATCTTTAGGGGCCATCTATGGCACCTCATTTCAAATGCCAGAACACTTTTTTCATATTCCTTTAAGAGGGTCCAAGTTTCACTTCCATATAAGAGTACTGAATTAGCTAGTGAATCAAGAAGACAATCTGTTTGTAGTTGTAAGCTTGTTATCTGTCCATACTGGTTTTAGTTTTTGGAGTGCTGTTGTTGCTTTTGCAATTTTTGTACTAATATCCTGTCTTGTTCTTCCATCTTTATTAAAGATACTGCCTAGATATTTAAGGTGATCCCCTTTTTCTGTAAGTGTATCATCGAGTAGGATTTTTTCAGTTTCTGTCACAACGCTTCCTTCTTGGTCAGAAGCACAGATATTTGTCATTAATTTGATTTTGGGGTATTTATAGTCATGTTTTTTTAAGAACATGAGCTAATTGTGTTGTGATTTCCTGAACATCTGAGGTGTTTTATGCTAGGAGATCAATATCACCAGCAAACGTTTGAGGAAGCAGTTAAATAAAATTGTTGATAATTTGCACTCCTGTCGCACTCCACGCACCATTGAAAAGGAAGTGTTTTAGTTCCCATGATTTCAACCATCATTTCAGAAGATGAGTAAAAGGATTTAATCAATCGTATTATTTTGCTGTCTATTCGATAATGTTGTAGAATTTTCAAAAGGCCATTTTTGCTAAACAGACCCAAAGGCTTTCTATGGATCAATAAAATTATGACACATTATTGTGTTTCTATATATTTTCTGCAATGATATGGAATGTAAATATATGGTCTATTGTACTCTTATTCTTCCTAAATCCAGCCTGGAAGTATGAAAAATTGGGTTCCATTTTTTCTTCAATTCAGGACAGTAAGATGACTAAAAATATTTTGCTTGGATGGCTGATGTGGCTACTACCTTAAAATTATTGCACTTTTTGCTGTTTCATCTTTTTGGAATGGGAACAAAAATAAATGTGTGCCAATCTTTTGGCATCTCAGTGCTCAACACCTCCACGAAAATTTTGTGAAGTGTACTAACAATAAGTTCTTCCCATTTTTAAGGAGTACTGAAGTGATATCGTCAACTCCCGCTGTTTTCCTGTTTTTGAAATTAATATAGCTTCTACTTCTTCTCAATGTATACGATAATCACCGTTCTCTGTTACCACTGGGCGAGTTCCCTCTAAATTTTGTTGGTGCTAGTTAATTATTTGAAATGATGTTTCATGGGACTCATAAT
Organism: Typopeltis vanoorti; assembly: GCF_054136105.1. NCBI lineage: Eukaryota > Metazoa > Arthropoda > Arachnida > Uropygi > Thelyphonidae > Typopeltis > Typopeltis vanoorti. Next base: position 81,265,732 of record NC_143568.1, read on the forward strand.
TATATATATAATCTCTGTAGTAGTTTATTTGATAATCACTATATTATTTTATTATTTATTTATTCTATATTGGCATGTATTTATTCATTGGCGTTTCCAAGGATCTCAATATTTTCAGCTACTTCAATGACTGTCTTTGAAATCTTTTGGTAAGGAGAATCGGGATCAAGAGAGTCAGTATGGATTTCAGAAGGAGAAAAAGCAATATTTGCTTTAAACAGTTCTTCAGCAATATTTGATTTGAGTTGTGCAAGGTTAAACTTTTTGTCTTTTTATTGTTCTCGTGGTTCTAATTCCAAATTTCAACATAAACATCGCAATTGTCCCTTCAAATATCAGCACCTGGGAAGGTTCTAGTTCTTGTTGACGTTGTATAGTTTTTTATTTCGTTTTTATAAGCACATAATAAATTCGGTTGTGAGTTCTACCATAAGCATTCCGGTCCTCTTGTACTACTATAAAGTCCTTCTTGGGTGTTTCATGGATTAGGTTATTCATGTGGTCATAAAAGAGATCGACTTCCTGATCCTCACATAAGGTTGTTGGTGCATATACTTGTATAAAAGACTATTTAGATTTAGAGGTTTACCCTTTAATTTTACTACTGCAAGTCTACTGTTCACAGGCTTAAAGTCTTTGACACAGTGCTTAATATTCTTTTGGGTCAAGAATCCAACCATTTCTTGCCTTCTTTCTGGAGTACCTGAGTAAAGAAAGACATTTCTTCCTCGGTTGGTAATTCTCCCGATTATGGCCATCACATGGTGAACGGTAAAACAGCGGGTGTAAGATATTGAAAATCTGATTTACATAAATGGCACTGAAAAACTAATTCAAGGTATGAAAGCGGAGATGGCAAAGATGAAGCAAGAGATTAAACGTATGAGGAATGAATCGAGGAGAATTACGGATTTGCATGGGAATATGAGGAAGAATGAAGCGAAATATTTGAAAGAAATATCGAATGACTTGAGAGTGGCAATGTATGGATATTCGATGATAAGAGGTAATGAAAAGGCGCACAAGGTATGTTTTCAGGGAGGTAGAATGAGCAGAGTAGTTGAAGCATTGGATAAGAGAAGTACACGAGCAAAAGAGTTGGTAGTGGTAGTTAGCACAAATGATCTGACTGGTCACAAGAAGAATGTAAGGAGGGATGACATGACGCTATTAAGGAGAGTGAAAGATAACAGTGTGGTAGGTAAGGTAGTCAGCATGTTGCCCAGGTATAATAATGATGACTTGAGAAGGCGAACGAAGATTTTGAATGGTATGTTAGCTCAGTTAAATCAGGAGAAAGGAGTTCATTTTGTGAATGTATGGAATGTTTGAGAGCTGTGTGAAAGAGATGGGCTACATTTGAATGGATTTGGTGTGAGTCAGTTGGAGAAACTGTTGCTGAAAGACCTGAGGAAGCAATGTGTGTTGTGGAAGAGCAGGGAAGTCAAGTAGCAAGTTTGTGAATGGAGATGTGATTGGCGCGAGTGGAGAGAATAAGAGACAAAGATCACAGAGTGGGTAGGGAAAACGATGGAGGTCAGGGTGAACAGGGGGACACTGCGTGAAAACTGTAGATGATAATTTCAGGAGTAGACGTGTTGAGTACGTAAGATAGGATTACTACAATGAAGGATGTGAGGGTGATATTTAGGTCTGGGAAGGGGTAGTATCAGCGTTGATAGACAGGAATGGATAGGGGAGAGTATAGAGGAATCATGTTCGAGAAGTGGGGATTGGTGGGACTTGTTATAGAAACAGAAATGAGCTAGTATGTATGTTTACAAATGCTAGAAGTATTCGAAAGTAGTGTTCATAGGGTTCATGCGTCTAAAAATTGTTGGCATAAGTGAGACATGGCATGATTGAACGAGGAGGACATTCTGATAGGAATAGAGATGGAGGGATATGTAGTGTTTCATGAAGACAGACAAAGCAAAAAGAGGGGAGAAGTGTTATTGATGATGCAGAGGAGATGCATCCCCCTTGTCTAATACATTGGACAATAGGGGATGCATATACAATAGTATATTTAGATTTTGCAAAGGCTTTCGATAGATTACTTCATGACAAACAAGTAGTTATATTGGAACAGATGGGGATGGGATAGAAGATTAGTGTGTTGGATTAGAGATTAGCTGTCTGATAGATACAAACAGGTTATGTATGGGGACGTGATATTCCAGAAGAGGAAAGTCACTAATGGTACGCCTCAGGGGTATGTTTTGGGGCCATTGTTGTTTAATTTGTATATAAATGACATTTGAAAGGGCTTAAATGGTGATATGCAGTTATTTGCAGATGATGCAAAATTGGGGAGAGTTGTGAGAAGTAGAACAGATGTAGCTTCTTTGCAAGAGGACTTAAATAGACTGTCTGAATGGGTGAGTATGTGGGATGTCAGTTTCATGTAGCAAAGTGTAAAGTTTTAAAAGTTGGGAAACAAAGATTTGAAGCAAATTATAGGATTGGTGGGGATATTTTAGAGGAGGTGGAGGAGATGAAGGATTTGAGGGTTGTGATGGATAGAGACTTGAAATTTCGTGAACATTTTGCTAAAATTGTGTGGACGACATAGTGGATTGTGGGATGATACCGATAATATTGACATGTAGAAGTAAGAATGTTTTGATTCAATTGTACAAGACTTGGATCAGGCCACATATGGATTACTCTGCACAGATTTGGTCGCCAGGTTTTCAAAAGGATAATGAGATATTGCAGAAAGTCGTGAGCTGATTGATTTGTAGTCTCTGGAATGTGGAATATGAAGACAGATTGAGCGAATGCAAATTACAGAGTCTAGTGGATACAAGGAAGAGGGGGAGACATGATCAAGACGTATAAGTTTGGTAGGGGTAATTACCAGATTAGCGTGGATGAGATTTTTCATAGAATATCTGGAGACATGGGGGGGGGGAATAACGAGTGTCCACTCCTGGAAGCTGTATATGGTGGATGTGACTGCAATGCCGCCCCGTGAGTAAGAGGCGCCTTTGTTCAAAGTTATATTTCAGCGCCCCGATAAAATAGAATTTGCAAATTAAAATGCAAAGATGCCCCTCCTGACCAGGCGCCTTTGTGCGGGCCACAACCTGCATACCTGCACGGGGCGGCCTTGGATATGAGCAATAACAAGGGTGTGAGGGGTGAATTTTTTGCATGGTGAGTGATCTGAATGCATTACCTGACAGTGTGGTGAGTGCAAGGACAGTGAATGCATTTAAGTCGGGGTACGATGAGCTGTGCATGTGAGAGTGGGACCTCGGTTGATAATAATAATACGCCAATGATGGACCATTCATAGCGTGTTAGTTTTTTTTGCAGTAGCAACTTGAGTTGACCACATTGATAGAATGATCTAACCACATATCTTTATATTTTTTGAAAGGTTGCTGTCACCAGTAACGCACAATTTTCATCATCATCATCTTCTCTCTCTCTCTCTCTCTCTCTCTCTCTCTCCAGGTGTCTCCAAGAGACGATAGGCCATTGTTTGTTCGGAGACGGCCAAGCCGGCATGACATTTCGTGAGGTTTCCTCCCATCTGTCTGGTAAGTAATTAAGGACAGGTAGCACCCATCTTCCCTCCTGTCTTCCTGCAAGCATTGACATACACACAAAGATTTAAAGCTGTTTTATAAGTCAAGTTTGTATAATTTTGTTTATGTTTTAATGTGACTCTCCCACCAACGAAAGGTTATAAATATATCATTGCACTATTATATATATAAAATAGTGCAATGCATAACTATTGATAGTTATGCATTGCACTATTCTGATGGAGGTCTACCATCTAATATGGATAATGACGCCTTATTTTATTTTATTTTTTTCACTTCCCTACAGCGATATCGTCTTTGAAGCACATTTATTCAAGACACTATCTGTGTCTGCTAGTTTAATCATTAATCGCTTGTCACACATATCAGATTACATCAGCAATGTAATTTAAACATAATGAGGTCTTGCTGTCACAAGGATCTTTTGTACATCGCTTTCTGGACACAGCCCTGTCCGCTTATGTGCACACAACGAAAGGTTTGCCAAGAAGTGATCTTATTCCTCATCAATCATTAAGAGTCTCCAAACTCTTACTATCGTATAAGCCATATAATCCAAAAAAGAAGAAAGAAAAAATACATAACAATGATAATAAACTATTTCTTTCTGTATATTTTAAAATTAATGAAAAATGCGAAACATTGTGCGAAGTTATCTCGTTTATTATTTCCTTCAAGCAAAGTATAAACTAATAATAAACTATAATAAACCAATAAGCTCGTAATCCTTTCTTCAAAATTTTCTTTCCTTTCTAATAGTTGCCTAAAACATTAAATCCTAATTTGCAATAGCATGTTGTCATACTGTTGACATATTTCCTCTTCGTAATGTCAGCCAGACAAACGCACTGACTTTACGTGTTATTATAAATATTCTTTTCTTGGATTATGTTATCATACAAAATCATTACAAGATAGCTAAGAGTTGTGGCCCATTTGAAAAAGATCCCCGAGGCATTTTTCTTGTTTATGCCAATGTCGATTACTGGCTGACCTTGAGGAAAGACTGCTAGTCGCCTATCTTTCGTCAATGATAGGCTGCCCATGCACATGTATGTGTGTGTGTTTTAATTGACAAAGATGGCTTCAATCCTGCTGTAACCAGGTACTTGTTTATTGTGTTGTCTTTTTTTTTTTAAAGTAAGCAAAATTAAAGGACATACGTGGAATATGTTGCATATGAGTTGTGTAAGATTAGTTGCGTAACAGTATGATTCACAATGGCCTCAGATATGACAGTAATCCGAACTGTTCCATGATTCTCGTTCCTGTCTTGTTATTGAAGTAGGCTTTTATACTACAAACAAAAAAAAGTCATCTGACTTGAGCAGTTGCTTTGAACAGAATTAACAAAATCGCCTACGCATAGACGGCACGTGCAAGATCTTTTTTAACAGGTAGCAATGGAAACTTATGTTATGGCTTCCAAAATATCGTGGATGTGTTGTTCAGTTGTACACAGTGATGATGATGGCTGAACTCCTTTGAAAAGTGTATCGCCCAAATCTATTGTTTTTTTTCTTCTTGTATTTGAATGCGTCAAGCTTTGAAACCTTAAGTCTAACATTAGTCATGTGATAATTTATGCCATTTCCTAATTATTTACTTCAGCGTTTCATTTGAAATTTAGATGATTTTTTGTGGTTTTATATAGGTTGTCGTAGTACTGGTCTTAAAACGTATGTCTTAATTATTACGTACTACAGCGCACAATAAAAAGGATAACTGTATGTGTGTGTGTGTGTGTGTGGAGGGGTAATAGATCATTACATCAACATTTAATTAAAAAACTTGACGTCTGAGGCCACATGTTTCTAGATATATGCCCGAACAGTTTACCTTGAAATGTTGACAACTACTTCGATTACGACAGCAACAATAAACGAAAAATAAATATAAGCTCAGGACAGTTATGATGATAATTAACAACTTTTTTTCGACATCAAAAGTGACTTATCTAGCATGAGATTGCATATATTATGCATGTGCTGCGACGTTGGCCATAGCATTAGCTTCACAGTCCATTGCAAATGTTTGCTATTTCATCCCATTAGTGTCGTGTTGAGGTATTTAATTCCAGTTTGAGGAATGAGCTGTCTTTGTTAAGACGTCAAGCATATTTCGCATGTACTTAAGAAAATATTAAATTTTATTTTAATATATAAGAATAACAAGTTTTTCATTTTAATCACCTACGTGTTCGACATTTCCATTAGTAAAACAACAAATAAACACAAAGGACTCAGCAGGATAATGATATCATCTTTGCAGCGCCCTGTCTACTGGAGTCTTGAAGTAGTTGAAAAATCAGGTCTCTGCTCATTGGTCCCACTAAACAAACAAACCAACTGCAGGGCATACCCAGTTAAGAGGTATAACATTCCTTTCTTATCATCATCATCATGCGTATCAAGGATTTAGGCCTAGCATGGCCTGTTCCGGCCTTAGAAGTCATCGTTGAATGATGATTTTCACTGATTCATATTATTATTAAAGAAAGACGTCAACAAAATCTTTTCTTCTCGCACACATTTCGAAACTTACGACAGACGGTGAAGTGTGTGGACACGTTACTAGAGAGAGAGAGAGAGAGAGAGAGAGAGAGAGAGAGTTCTATTTAAAGCATTTCAGTTGGGGCTGACACCACCTTTTCACTGTGCCCAACATCTAATAATGGATAAATTTTTTACGCGTTGAGGTATCGGGTCTAGTGTGAAGCATGTTTTTAGCTTTTTCTCTTTTTTGAATTTGGTTAAGTTCTGCCATTTTACTATCAACTCTATCGACTTATAAAAGTGTGTGCTGAAAAGTAATATCTGATTTTCTCCCCTTAATGAAACAAACCTATGAGAGCCAAATTCCACTCATTATTCATTAGAGTTTCCGTACTTGGACGTTTTGTCACTACAGTCAGGTGGGTAAAAAAAAAAAAAAAAAAAAAGAAGAAGAAGAGACGGTGTCAGTTGATGAAAAACATGAAGTAACCGAGGTTTTTTCATGAGTGCATATAACTCTCCGCTGGTTACTATTCTTCGTGGATTGAACGCTATTTATAGGAACGTGTGTGTGCATATCTTGATACTGTTCGATGTCGGGCTTCTCACTGTGTTTTGGTATGTGAAAGGTGTAGTCAGAGCCGGTCGTTACGTAATGCTCGGGAATTTCCCCGACGTTCATGGTCCACCGTCATTCATTATACCACGTTTCGACCATAACATTTATCCGCAATGCAAAAATACTAAATCAACCGTAGAAATTTTAACGATGTTAAATTCGTCTGTCGATCGCCATTGAAGAAACTTCGATATTAGAATTCGATATCCAGATCCAGTTCTGTAGTCGCATTTTGACTTGCAGTTGTTTCGCTATAACTGATTTTAAATAGCGTATAAGAGTCGTATGACAACTGCGGCCTCAAAATCACCACATTCGTATTGCTGTCTCAAACAAACCACTATAAAGTCGGACTTAGTTCCATTTGAATTCCATCTCTTCCGAAACAAACACACACAAAAAAAAAAAAAAAGAATTCAAATGGACTTGCGTTGTGTCAGCTAATGAACTCAAGACAGCGGTGAAGATGTGGTTCTTCAATAAACACCTCGGTTCTGTATTGAAGGACTCGCGAAACAGCTCGAGCACTGACAGAAGTGTCATGGTAGAAGAAGCGATTAATAACCACCCATCCAATTCTCATCCGTCCAAGAGGTGGTTGAGTCCCATAATTATTTTTTTAGACAATTTATGCAGCCAGCTTGCAGCTCCTCTGCTGCATTTCCTAAGGGCAAGTATTTTATGTCTACATTGTGTGTGTGTTCACTGGGATGGGCTGCCTGTTTTGTGAAATGAAAAACTCAGACTTTAAGAAGAAACTACGAGACGGGCTAACTCACCTTTTAATTGATAAGCTCTGATAAAAGTTGTTCGCTTTATGAATCGCTGATTCTGATTTAAGAATGCTATGCTGTGTAGCTCAGTGGATGTGGCGTTTGCATACCACGGCGCTTGGCCGCACGAAGGAAGACTTGGTTTCGAGTCTAGTCGGCGACTAGAGGAAATTTTTCTAAGCCTTTTTTCGACCGGTTCCTGAGTTAGTCGATCTCTGGCACGGGCAAGCAGGTTTTTCCTCCCGGAAACTCGGGTTTTTCGTCCTGTAAACTCAAGAAAATCGACCGTAGAACCCACATTATCTCAGACATTAAATATAATGTGTTAGGGTTAGGGACCACGAGATGGCGGCACATTTGAGCTGTCTCTCTTCACTGTGTACCGCTTAATTAGTGATAGTCTTGGGCCATCTATCTCTGATTGGTACCAGTGGAGATTGAACTGCCCATTCACTCTCCAAAAGTTAGATAGGGCTAAATGGCCTAGCCTACTCCCCGTATACGGGAATAAAAAGGCGTTAGCTGATTTTTTTTTTTGGCTGATGAATACCGAGAAACAAGTTATGGAAACAGCATATTTGAATCTCGTTATATCTCCTCTGTGTCTGTATGTGTGTGTGATGAGACCACTTTAAACAAGCTATATTAACATCTCTTCTCTCAGAAAAATAAAGTAATGATATCACTTGATTGGAGTTTTGTTGATCTTTTTGTTTGTTTGACAACATGATCTCACAGCTTTGATCTGTCATCATGAACGATGCCACAAGCGATAGAATATTTTCTTCGAAGCACTGTCTCGAACAATAACCAGGAATTCAACTCAACCACTAACTTCATTTCTCCTTTTGGTACACAACGTCCTGTATGCATACCTCGAAAAAAAAAATCACGAGTGTTTCGTAAACTGGTATTGTGTGCATTTGAAGAATGACTAGATCACAGAATCTGAACCGTCACGCTCTTTTTCCATTATCCTGTATTTTCAGTAATAAATAATAACCTGTAGTGCTTATAAGCCATAAGACCCACGAACTGTCAAGTATCATGGCTTTCGTAACTACATTTTTAGGATAAGGTGGTTAGTTCTTGTCTGTGGGAAGATTGCACGTATTCTCTTCGCTGGTTTTCTTGGTTGCGGGATGAATAACACGAGTTTGGGGAGAAAAACTCAGCCCCCACCACTTTCATATGAGATCGGCTAGCTCATCTTAAATTGACAAGCCCTGACAAAGGTTCTTGGAGTCCTAAGCGGGAGTCAAACCTATGCCTTCCCAACCAAAAGGCATCGTCGAAACCAACTAAGCTACGAGGCGCTACAACGGATTTCCACTTTTCGAAATTCTACAATTGTATGGATCTATCTTACTAAACCAAGAAAGGTAGCTGAAATAGAGAAAGCAACGTGTTTTCGAGAGAAATGTTTCGTGTTACGATCTTTATTTACTTTTAACTTCTGTACCAAAACGAATTTTGTAAGGCGGAGTGTTTTGTGTACGATATCACGAAAGAATGCCTTGTTGAATTTCTTTTTAAAATTGGAAACTCGAATTCAGTAAGAAAAAAAAAAAAAAAAAAAAAAAAAAAAACGTCATTTTGGCCTATTCAAAGTTTACACATTTTTAATTGCTTCTCATCTACAGGCGTTATGGAAGTTCATTGTTTCATGTTGAGTCACGTAAAATGGATATTCATTCATGGAAAGTTAGTAGGGAAATCCTTTGTCTGATTTTCAAACTAAAGACAATTTAAGAACTGTCTGCCAAAAATCAATTTGTGTGCTTATTTTCACAGCTGTTTCCGCTAATTGCCTTTTATTGAAGTACAAAAGATGAGTTATTATTATTTTTTTTTTTTTTGTTAAAGAGAATTGCTTTTTGTGTGACATTTTCAGTATTCACACTGGTAGTCGATACCAACTGGGAGAAATCCCAACACTAAAGGCACTGGGTGTATAATTGTGCTGCATGTTTCCTGGACCACAGCGGACTTTTTCCGTGATTAGTCATGCAAATCATTATGGCCTTTAGAAGCCAACACCTTTTTATGAAACCGTTTTAAAGACAAGGGATGTGGCATTCTAATCGTCCGATCAACACTGGAGAGCGATCTCAATTTGAATGTTGGAACAAGAAAAAGATTCTGCCGACTATTATTTCCATACGCCAAAAATTACCCTCTCGCATTCTTTCCTGGTTCATAGTTGCGCTAAATCTGATATGACTCAGCAAATTCCGTCTACATTAAAATTGAGAGTAGAAAATTGCAGGCGGAAAAAATCTCAGATTAATAACAGTTGAAAGATTGATCGTGCATTATGAAAATATTGAAATCGTTTTGCACAGCTGTCCTTAGGCTTATGTAGTTTACACAGCTTGGGAGGAACAATGAAAATATGAAGCAGGCAGAATCCATTAGATTAATATTGTTCTTTCGACGTATGAACTATTACGCTAGAAGTAATTGTTAGTAAAAACTAACATTGCGGGGGGGGATGTAAAATGGGAAAAATTATATACGTATTGCGATTGGCTGCTTTCGACACATTTAGTGAGTATTAAGAGTTCCAGAACTTTTTAAAAAGTCTACAAGCATTCTCCTTGAAACGAATATATTAATGGACAGAGAGAAAGATTGCCAAAGTAATTTTGACTGCGTAAGAATGAAAAGCTTAGAATTCTAGTGTAGTTTCTTTTCTTCCTCGCAGTTGACGGGCAGTGATGAATTCTGTAACATGCTAGCACGACCTGATTACGTGGGCTGTTAATAACAACATTTATTACATTAACGTTTAATTTAAACATACCTAATATTTAACAGGTATGTGGCTTAATTATAATGTGGCTGGCTGTCCAAGCATTGGACAGCCAGCCACATTATACTTAATACACAGTGTAATTCGACTCCAAGAAAAAAAAATAGTTCATGCTGTTTCGACCTTCTGAGTTCTAGTGGCTGGACTGTGACGAGAAGCATACACATACCGAATTCACTGGTGTAGAGTCCTGTCCTTACCAAACTGCTTAAATGAAGCATCATCATCAAATTCCTGATATATACTCTCAAGGGGTATACAGGATATGATAATACTGCATGAACTTCCTCTCTACAATTTTCCTCCAAACCAGTCTGTTACCTGTCAAGACTCTCCAATATTATCATATCTTATATTTCTATCTTCTAAGGCACTTTTTTTACCGTATCAATCCATCTTGGTCTTCCTCTGGGTTATTTTGCTAATTTTCCCTCTCCCATTCTGTTTAAGTGACCATACCACCTGAGATTAGCTCTGCTAACGCATTCCTGGATGCTGACAATGATAATCAAGTTCTTTCCTAATATCCTCATTTTTAATATGATATTGCCATTGATGCCATCTGTTCACGCCTCTAATCTTTCTCAGAACTCTCATATCTGCAGTCTCTAGTCTTTGATCAAGTGTTTTACTTCTGACCCATCTCTCAGATCCATAAGTTAAAATTGGTTTGAACACTGTCTTGTATACAGCTGATTTAGTGTTCCGACTAATTTCTCTCTTATTCCATATGAATTTATTCAATTGACTTCCTACCATACCAACTTTGTTGATCCTGTTGTCTGTTTCCATATTTAATTTACCATCTTCACTAAACATCGTGCCTAAGTAGCTGAAATGTTCGTATGCTGTTAATCTATTATTAAAAAAAATTTCATGTTTTATAAAGTCTCAATTGCTCGACAATGGATACGTCATGACCTTCAATTTACGGGATATTTAAATATGTCCTGTAAAAGTACATCGCCGATCCTTACTTCAGATACACACTCATTAAATGATGAGCTTGTTCATCTATTCATGTAAAGCTTAGTTTTAGATTTATCAGTTTCCTTTCTAACTCAATTATTCTCTTCACTTATTATTTTCTCAATAAGAAATGAAAGATGTTCTGTACTGAAGGACTTGCGAGTCAAATTCTTAATCTCGAAATGATGATCACGAGAAAAAAAATATTTATGAACGCTGTGGATATACTTAAATGGACTGATCATTTGACTAAAATGGCAATGACATGGATCAATAGTTATCAATATTAGCAGCTTAATGAGAAAAGTCTGCAAGTTAGATAATTACATATTATGTAAGGTAGATGAAGTAACATTTACAACACCAGAAGCATGCTGTCAGTTTCTTAAAAAAAAAAATTAAAGTACCCAGAATTCCAGAGTAACAGAAATCTGCTTAGTCATAGTGGCGCTTCAGGAAACAACGAATTGTGTACAGGTAAGACAATATTTCGTTTGCGTTTTCTTAATTTTCGTTTTTGATGGATTGATCTATTATAAGGACTAATATTATTGCTTTTACTTTAAAGCAAAAAAACGGAAGGTTATTATTTTCTTAAATTTCTGAAGAATCTTTCAATTTTTATAAGCTTTTAACAGAAAAAAATTTTTGAGCGATTTTAGTAACTGTGTTCACTGCTGTTACTAAGAAATTTTGATACATTTCTATCATTACTAAGACTAATGCAATTTATTAATGAGTTGGTGTCATCGAATGCACCTCTAAGAAGAGAGTGGGATGCAATTAGTTTAACTTCAGCCATAAACATAATATTCATTTCCCATCTACCAGCTGGCATATATTCCCATGGTCACTGATTGGAATATGGTTTAGAGAAGGCTTTATTACATATACACGCGTATTTTGCTGGTAATTTATTTGACAGTAACATCATGACAGCTGAGTTACTCGTAAGTACATTAAAAACTACTGAAAAATTGTAAAGTGATATTATTGGCAACTTTTAGTCTTAAGTCGACATCTTAAGTCGCTAAGAACAATAGATTAACCCTTGTTGAACCATTAGTTTCTCCATGTAGAGCATATATCTTAAGAATAAAATTCACGCCTTCTTATTCACAGACACATATATGCATTTTCCCTCCCTCAGTTTCTCGTATTTTTGTAGCATCCCCCCCCCCCCCCTGCTTCAGAATGGAAGAGTTGATGGGTAGTTGAAGTTTTAAACTCGGAGATTCTTTATATTAGAGGCCTGATTGTTTACAAATTATCAACAATTAGCTCTTATATCGAGCTATGGCAAAGAAATTGCTATTTTTCAGATGTTTGATCGCTGAAACAAAAGCGTTTTTTTTTTTTTTTCAAAAAATTTGATATCTGGTTATTTAATTAGCATTAAAGTCCGATTACTCTTGTAATATATCGTCTCCCCTTTGCCACGGTAGTTGATAATCGCCGGTTTATTAAATAACAGATGCACAGCGCATTTCTTTTGTTATTGGAGAAGCATTTTCAATACAATTATCAGTGTCCCCCCCCTTTATTCTAAATGACATTTTGTGTAATACCAAGCTTTTGTAGTTAGTTTCGTTTTCAATATATATCCTTGCTTCATCACAGTTTGCGTCAACAGGAAACAAATCTTTCGAATCTGAATTTTAAGTCTTGATTGCAATAAAGGAAGGAGGGAGGTCATTTAGCAATGCCATTTTGTAAGCCACTTCTCAGAACGATCAGAGAAAAGTTGCTCGCTTTTATCATCAAAAACGAAACACAACTTTCCTGTACACTTAATGTACTGCAATCACAATTTCCTTCTGTTTTTATATCGTTCGAGAGAAAGATAATACCAATTGCAAAATTCTGTAGACAATTTCAACCGCTTTCCCAGTATGTTGAAAAAATTCTACCCGATTACAGTTACGTTTGGTGTTGCTTGCTTTTCCTTTTACATTTTTCCAGTAACTTATTCCGCATTCAGCAGAGTTCAATTTTAAACTTTAATTACGCTATTCGCATAATTAAGTCATTAAAAAGTACAGTAAGTTAGGGCTAAAGGATTAATAAAGGGTTTTAGAGGATTTATTTATTTATTTTTCATTAGATAGCTGCTATTCGTCTACAAGGTAACTTATTCGTTATTTGCATTGGTTGCTCCTGAAAAATGCGAAAATTCTCAATCGGCTTCAGAAAACAATTCTAACCCCCCCACCCCTTCCTCAAACAGTCTTATATTCGCTCGTTCTAATGAGGATAAAGCTGTCTACTTAATTTGTCTTAAAAAGTAAAACAATTGTATTTATTAGAACCAAATTATTTAGATATGCGTACGTGAAGACAAAATTCCTCGTGCGATCGATGGGGTTCTTGGTTGTTAGATAATTATTAGATTTCCCCAGTAACGGAAAATGGAGTTTATTTATTTATTTTTAAAATAAAAATTCTGTAAATTATAATTATAAATAATGGCTTTCCGCGACGAATTTTTATCCCCATGGAGATATCCGTATAATAACTAACCATCATTCATACATTACCTTTCCTTTAACTCATTCAGTTACCTCTGGCAATCCATTCCATCCATCTTATACAATTTCCAGAAGCAATCTCCTGTTTTCTTCTTTCCTGCCTTGTACTGAAAAGTCTTCAGTGTCAATCCTATAAAATCCCAGTCATAACTTACATGCTTCCCATTACACTTCGACACGTTAAGCCGACAGCCATTTACCTTTGCTCATACGTCGGTAAATGAAGTTAAATACTGCAAGTGTATTTAAGTCATCCTGAAGAAAGGTAAGTGACTAGTGTGGTGAAACTAGTCATCTACCTTTTCCTGAAGTCAACTCCTCCATAAACCATCATTATCATGGATATCAAGGATTTAGGCCTAGCGGCCTGTTCCGGCCTTAGAAGTCATAATCGTTAAATCTTTTAAGAGGACGTCCTGGTTTTCTTTTTCCTAATGGCTTGTACTTTAAGGCTTGTTTTGGTAATCTTTCTGCTTTCATTCTTTGAACGTGTTCCATCCATTTATGTTTATATTTTTTAATTTTTTTCTATTACTGGTTCTTGGTTTAATTCTTTCATAATTTCTTCATTTCTTTCGTGATCAAATAGGGTATACTTTGCAGTTTTTCTCATAAACTTCATTTCTGCTGTTGTTAATCTTTGTTTGCCTTTTTGTTTTATTGTCCAGATTTCACTTCCATACAATAAGACTGGTACGGCTAATGTATTGTATACTTTTAGTCTGGTTTGTTTTTGAACTAGGTTTGGTTTAACTATAGAGTTAATTACACATGTTATTTTTTAATATTTTGCAATTTTTAGGTTTATATCTTTTTCATTTTCATATGTGATCGTACATCCTAGGTAGTTAAATGAATTCACCTGTTCTAAGATCTTGTTATCTATTACTATTTTAGTTCTGGCTGGATCTCGTCCTTTAAAGGCCATAGTTTTTGATTTTTCTGTTGATATTATCATACCATAATCTTTGGCTATCTCAATTAGATCTAAAATAGCTTTCTGTAAGTTATCTTCAGAATTTGTAATTATTATTTGGTCGTCGGCAAAAAGGAGTGTTTAAGTTCACGGTAGGAGAAGGTTTAATTCCTTGATGTAAATGTTTATTCCATTTTATTATTTCATTTAAGTAGATATTAAAAAGAGTTGCTGAGAGAGGACATCTGTCGGACCCCTTGGTTTATCTCTCTTGTATATGATAGCTCGTGATTTAATCTTATTTGTATTTGATTATTTTCATATATACTTGTGATAGCTTTTAGGATATTATTTGGTATTTGTCTTTCTTTTAATATGTTAAATAATGTTTCTTTTAACTTTGTCAAATGCTTTTACAAAGTCAATAAATGCAATATGTGTTTCTAAATTGTATTCTCTTCTTTTCTCTATTATTAATTTTAGGCAAAAGGCTGGATCTATATATGATCGTCCTTTTCTAAATTCATTCTGTACTTCTAAAATAAAGTTTTCGGAATATTTCATTAGTTTGCTAATGAAATATTCAGGAATTTAGTATACTTATGCCTCTATAGTTTTTAGGGTCATCTCTATAAACCTTTTTTAAAGATAGGAATCAGAATTGCTTTTTTCCATTTTATTGGGGATAACATACTTGCTATATGTTACCAGTTACTGGTAACATATTTGCTATATGTTTTTTATTTGCTATTTGTTATAACCTTTTTTAAAGATAGGAATCAGAATTGCCTTTTTCCATTCTATTGGGGGTAACCGACTTGCTATGTGTTACCAGTTGTATAAATTTTATTTAAAAATAATAGGAGTCTTTCTTTGAATCTTGTTCCATCATATTTATATAGTTCTGAACCTAGCTTATCTTCTCCAGGTGATTTTCCGTTTCTTGTTTCTTTCAGGCTGATTTCTAATTCTTCTTTAGTTATTTTCTTTTCATTTTCGTTAATTGTTTGAACGGTGTCTTTTTTTAAAATATTTGTCTGTCCACAATTCTGTGTAGTAATTTAGAAATTCTTCTAATTTCAATTCGGTGTTTATTTTTATGTTTTCTTTAGTATCTGCATTTAGGCGTTTCAAAATCTTATATGCATTGGGTCATATTTTATATAAATCATGTTCTAAATTAGAAACGAATTTGTTCCATGATTCTGTCTTTTTGTGACTTCTCTTTTAGCTATGGCTCTTATTATTTTATATTCTATTCCATCTTCTAATCTTTTGCTGGTTAACCATTTATGATAGGCTTCTTTATTCATTTTGATTATTTCTTTGATTGTATCATCCCAGATCTTCAGTTTTTTCATTTTATTGAATTTTTTGGTCTTTCCTAAGCTTTCATTTGCTGCTGCATTTAGTATCGTTTTTGTATTAAGCCTTTCCATTTCTTCATTTTGTTTTATTTTATCTAGATATTGGTTAATTCTTTGTTCATATAGCTATTGTATATTTGTGTCATTCAATAGTCTAGTTTTATAAACAAACGTTTTAAATTTTCTTTCTGTTCTTGCTGGTTGTAGTCATTTAGGTGGTAATCTAAATTTTATTTTAACAAGGAGGTGGTCACTACTTATTTCATATCCTCTGTGAACTCTAACATCTAACGAAAACTTTGTCTTTTCATTTAAGATAAAATAATATAATATTGATTTCCATCCTCTTGCTGCCCAAGTATATTTATGCATGTCTTTATGTTTATAGAAAGAATTCATTATTTTTAGGTTATTATTATTATTATTTTCGGGCTACTCCAGGGAGTCCTTAGACTCATCCCTAAACATCATGTCCACACAACTATACAACATTCTCACAGTATCTATCATACCTTGCCCTGAACTCGCTCACTGTCATAGCACCCACAACAGACTCTGGCAGCTTATTCCACTCATTTACCACTCTAAAAGTGAAGAACCCAGCTCTAACACCACTGCTAATCACACTCTTGCCCAGCTTCCATAGGTGTCCCCTAGTTCTCCCACCACCAGTCCTGATCTCAAAAATATCCTCTGAATTAATCTTATAGAATCCTTTTAGCAATTTGAATGTCTCAATCATATCTCCCCTTTTCCGCCTATCAACCAGTTTCTGCAACCAACAAATCTTCAACCTGTTCTCATATGGTTCATTCCATAGACCTGCTATCATCTTAGTCACTCGCCTCTGGATCCTCTCCACCTCCTCCCCATCAAGAAGGAACCGAGGTGACCAAATCTGGGCACAATAGTACAAACTCGATCAATTTTTTACCATTCCTGTTTAGAGTATGTTCTCAATATATTCCTATATTATTATTAATTTTCGTGTTTCCAATTCTTGCATTTAAGTCTCCTGCTAAAATTACATAATCATTTTTAATGATTTTTTTATGAATATTTTGTAGTTGATTATAAAATTCAGTATTATCTTGTTCTCTTCCTTCTTTTAGGCATATAAACCAATTATTGTTAAATAGTCTATCTATTTTTATTCTAGCTTCTATAATTCTTTCATTCCATAATTTCTAATGTTTTAACTGTTTTGAAAGGGAGTTATTAATCCAAATCATGACTCCTGCTTGTGCTCTTTGGTCTCTGTCAACTCCACTGTATATCACCTTAAAATTTTCGGTTCTCATGGTTCCTTTTGATTTCTTTTTTTTTTGTTTCAGTGATTACTGCTATTTTAAAATTTCTTTCATTTAATATTTGGTCTGATTGTATTTCTTTATATGCTATTCCTCTTACATTCCAGTTTGCTATATGTATTATATATTGTCGTGTCCATTTTCGTTTTACTTTTTCCATTCCAGGGTCGTTTTCCATCGATTCATTTCGATTACCTTTTTTTCTGTCAGCTTACAAGTAGAATTATGTTCTCCATGTCCGGCGACTAGCCTGGCGATGGATAGTTCAGTGGTAGGGCTGCTACTGAACTAGCCTTCTTCCAAATTTCAACCCATAGGAGGGATAGGGTATATTGAAGGGGAAAGAGTAGGTTATAGTAGAAAAGAGTAGAATTATAGTAAAGATTTATAATTGGGACATGGTTATAATGCCAGAAATGGAAAGACCCCCATGGCCCTCGAGTACTCTAATAGCATAAGGGTCATAAAATAAGAGGAGTTGGCTGATACGGTCTTATAGCAAAGATTAAAGTGATTGGATCTTCCTCAAAGTAGAAGAAGTGGATAGACCACTTCCATAAACCACTTTTTGATATTTATCCATCACCCACCCCAACCGAATCGCCAGCTTCATATCCATCCCCACTTACTCCAGTTATTCAAGAATACCATGTCAGCATCCTGTCAAATGCCTTTGCAAAGCCCAGTAGTCTCATTGAATAGCCATTAACTTTATCCAACTCAATTGGCATTTTATTATTAGAAGTAAGTGAGACCTATCCTTTACAAACCATGTTTCCCCCTATAAAGTGTCACCTTCCAGTCCACACAGTCTTGAAATATTTTATCAACTTCTCTAATACCTTAACCACCACACCTGCGATACTGGTTGGCCTATAATTTTCTACACCTGTCTTGGAGCTTCCTTTAATGCAGTGGGACTATTTTTCCTTCTTTCCACTCCATTGGTACTTTCCCCAGAACAGGCTTAAAATTAAGAACTTGGTCAGAGGAGGTGCTAAGTCCCTTGTACATTCTCGTAACACACAGCCTGATATGTCATATAATCAGTGAAAAGGTTTGCATTAAGGTTCTGCATTAACAAGCATCTTGAATTCATGAGCCTTATTTTCTCTGTCAGTTACATCTGCTATTGTATTATCTGGATTGTATACACTTGCAAAAAGATCACTTAGTGACTCAACTATTTTATTTGCTTCTGTTATTTCACTAACATAGTCGTTCTTCTTGCGCTATGTGACAAGTAACAGGATTTTAACCTCATCGCCAACTAGCTCCCTCTCATTAGTTTTGGTTTTTCTTACTGTTATCCTTCTTCCTTGTGACTTGTACTGGTCATGGATACGCTGATAACCTTTTATTTTATATTTCTTCCACCACGTTTTCTATTTTTTGCAAGTCTTGCTTAATGAAGTTATTCATCCATTCAATTCCTACCTGATTTATCGTCCTTGCTCTAAGTATACAATCTGATACGTCTTTCTTCAAACACCCTGCAGGAGTCGACCTGCAGCAGTGCCATGCCATCTCTCTCCTTCAAATTCTTATTCCATGGCACTGCTGCAGGTAGACGCCTCAACTTGTCGTGATCACTGTGTTGTAATTCCACATATACCTCCTCTTAACAGAAAAGTTTGCGTGCCAAAGAATCCCCCCCCCCCCCGGGCAAAACCAAATGATCGTTTTCCCAGCAGACGCAACTAGATTTGTCACTGCTGATGCTATGACCAGATGAAACTATATCTTAGCTGCTGTATAAATTTCATCTCCTTACCTCCGTGACCCGTCTTCTTCCTTCCGATATATGTGCCCATAGTTTAAATCCCCTTAATAACATATTTATTCGGCTTGCACTCATCGTGATAATTTGCCAATGCATGCGATCTATATTTCCTTTAGGCCACGAGGCCTAAGGGAAGTGTAGATGGTATGCATTGAGGCTATCATAACAGTCTCAGATGAACTGCTTTCCGCATCCCTGTCCTCCCGATGTACTTCCACTACTTTTGTCTTCAATTCTTCTGCTATCATTAACAAAATCCTCCTCCCGCCATGTTCCCTCTGAAAATACTATATCCCTTGCATTCTCACTCACTAAGTCTCACTAATTCCTATTACCTTTGGTCAAGTTAAGCTCACCAAATGCCAAAAGCTTCTCTCGCTTATTTGGAATACTTTTGGAATTGGTATACATTCACCTGAATCTTTATATCGACAATTTACAGACAACAAAATACTAGCGGTGGGCGGTAGATGGCGTCATGTGTTGGTAGTTTTGTAGTTGGAGAATTAAGCATAAGAGACGGTGAATTGTGTTCAGTGGGAGTAATTCGTGCCCTCCCACGGCCTTAGATACCTTGGAGATGTTACCTAATAATAATCAAGACTATCATGTAAAGAAAGTTCACCGTCTCTTATGCTTAATCCTCCAACTACACAACCACCAACACATTACGCCATCTACCGCCCACCGTTAGTATTTTTTTGTCTGTAGATCGTCTATATAAAGATTCAACTCGTCACGACGAGAATCGAACTGAGGTCTTTTCTAATCGAAGGACACAATATTCCGTTCTTCCAACTGTACTGGGGAGGCACAAATTATTTTACTAAATAACTTGTGGAGCTACATTCAGCATCATGTGATCACTCTCCCACTAACTCACCTCAAGGCTGCCTGGATCCACACTCGCCTGCATCCCTCGTAAACATTATAGTTTCCCTGACTTTGCACTCCCCCAACTCTCACTGAACAACACTTTCTTAAGATACTTAACTCTAACTCCATTCAGATGCAAACCATCAGCCTCATAAAGTCCTTCCCTCCATTAAATTCACCACACGCATTTATGAACTCCACACCACTCCTACACAATCCCCGTGCTGACTCATTCGCAGTTGCATCTTTTGCTCACTTCTATCATACGATGGTAGTAGACTCACAGCCTTCTCTTCGTTTTCGCTTCTATAGGTAACTCTTTCACATCCTCTCGCGTACCACACATCACCCCTTAAATCATTTGTACTACAGTCAAAATTATTGTTCACCTTTGCATCATTTATAGCATCACTCACATCCTTAATCTCGACTCCAGCGCTCTTCTCATGGAATCACAGTTCAAAATTCGATGGGTGGGTTAAGAAAACGCAGGGTACAATGGATGCTTTTATTTTAAATATATATATATATATATATATATATATATATGACTAACTCCTAAATCCTTTGATTTCTTTTCTCTCCGAGTTCCTCTCCTGAAATGGTTTATACTTTTCTACAGTCTGTCACCTATCTGTTATTTCCTACTTAATGCTATCAGGCCAGGATAAAATTTAAATATTGTTTGCGTTACATCCTCTGCTATCATTATCATATGTCGTTTTTTTTTACTGTGTTCCCATTGAATATAAAATTTTAGGGAATCTGCATATTGCACTGTATTTCAGTTTTTATGTATAAAGGTGAGCTTTTAACTTTTGCAGGTTGCAGCTCTTACATCGGTCGAAAATCCAGCGCTGCAAAAACTTCAGCAGTAAGTTGACGTACTTGGAGCCAACTGGTTTATCGAATAACAGTTCCTCTCTTATTCCGACTTTGTAGCATCACCCATCCGCGACAACTAATTATTATCGTCGCGCTTACTAATCACAAAATGGGTCTTATCTTTTGCAGACTGTTATTGTATACATCGGTAGCCAGTAATGCTCTTTACTCTGTACGTAAGGATAAGTAATCATGATACGCCCAAGTCATACCTCAACTTATTCATAACAGAAAAATTGTTTGTTTGTATTCACCCAACCCATTCGACGCCATGACTTTGAGGAAAAAGGATTAATATTTGAATACATGGACTGCTTAGTATATCATGAGTAATTCAAACAGAACCTTGCATGTCGAAGGACATCCGGGTTCCGAATTGTTTTGTTGATTATAAAAAAATATATAAAAAAAATCCAACGGAGGGTTTATATATATCCTGGTCTAGAGACAAATGCCTGTTCAGTCTAAAAATGTGCTCTGTTAGAGCTATTACTACCAAATTTTTCATGACTCCATTAGGCAAAGGGAAGGAACACCTGAGAGTGGACCGAAATTTTTTATTTCTCCAGTTTGTTCCATATCACGAGACCCGTTTTACTTAAATTTTTTTGTCTACTTTTCAATCTAAAACCAAACCAAGTAAACTGGGAAAAAAATTGTTTATAGTTTAATAATATATTTTATCAATTTCAAAATCTTATCCTTCCGTCAAAAAAAAAAAAAAAAAACTTTTTTTTTTATAAAATTTGAAAATTCCTAGGCAAATATTCTGAATCGAAAATTAGACTTGGTCGTAAATCTTTTAATAGGAAAAAAAAAAGTTAGGTTCAGCTTGACTGCATCCGGCACAGAATAGGTACAATTAGATACAGAGGAAGAAATACCTCCTAACTAATGCATCAGATTTGTATTGCCATTGAGTACGGTTTTGAAAAGTTAGGATCTCCTATTAGAACAATTTCCCATCTATAAAAAGTTGTAAGCCTAGCAAATTAGTACCACTACGTGAACTGAGGAATTCCTCAGTTCACATAATCCAGGAATTCGTTATGGAGACCAAACAGAAAATTTCAAGCTTTTTCAGGCATCCGTAAGCAGAGAGGTCTCACAATTGATAGTCTTTATTTTTTATTTATTTATTTTTTTTATTTCACGCGGTATTCCTCATAACTGAATATTTCCATAATAATTTGTATCCGTACCCTTGGGTAGAATACTATAATGCTAAATTGGCAGACTAAAGACATTGGTTCGATTTTAGAGTAACTTTTTTTTCAAGCCTTATTTTACATCCATTTCAGAGTTGGTCGATCTTGGTGCAAGCAAGCGATTCTTTTTTCCCCCGAAGAGACTCGGATTCTTAGTCCTGCAACAAAAAACAATAATCACAAAACACAATAATACTAGCCAGGATTGGGAATATAAAATGGCAGCAGTTCTCGTGTAACATTTCTTCTATGCGCAGGCAGCATATGTACTCTGTTGTTGGAATGACTGCGTGTGGGAACCTTCCAGACAATTTCCAAAAATGTTGACAAATTGCTGAATACAACTATTAGAGATTGAAAAGCCGTTAGAGAATGTGTTCTAATTGATAATTATATCATTTATTATGAGTTTCATAGTAATAATAATAATGATCCCACTGTGTTATTATAAATTAGCATTGTAGCTAATAGTACAGATTAAATTAATTTTAAACCCAATATATATTTGTGTACTATATTTGCATGGAATAGCAAATATAAATTCATTGTCAAATAGTATGCATGGTTTTTGGTATTCTTCCGGCTTCGGCACGCTAGTAGCTGTGCCGGAAAATTCACTCCTAATAAGTAAATATAATTATGATAGTAAGTTATGATAATAATGATTATGATAATAAGTATAAATAATTATGATAGGTACAGAGAAACCTATCATAAGTAAGATAACATTATCGGAATGAAATGTTGCCTACAGTCAAAACGTCAGTGTTGACAGTATCGTCTATTTTCAGTACCTGGTTACTTCCTTTTATTCTTTGTTCTTATCCTGATATGATGAACAAAGCAAAATCCAAGAACAGACATGTTAGGTTGTATATGCGTCCTTGAAAAGATATAATGCAATACAAACTACAGTTGACTAAATAGCCAGCTGTAGTTTGTATTGCAACAACAGCAGCAGACCTTTCATTGCAGTGGGCGTTTGTAATCACTCTGGTTTTGTGTCTGTAAATTAAATCAATACATTTTGATTATTACTGAAATGATTTCGAAGTTATTTTATCATATTTAAAAAAAAAAAATTAGCATAGCTCTTAATGTAGTTGTCGCTTTCTCCGCTAAGCTCTTTTTTCATTAAATTTCTGAAATCTTAACCTCCCCCCCTTTTTTTTTTGTTTTTTTCAAAAACAAAGAAAGAGGAGTTTTATAATGTCATTAGTGATGATTGTGGAATTACAGCTTCGCTGTAATTTATTATTTTTTTAAAATCCTGTTCTCACTAATGTATCACTTGTTTTTCAGTAGAGAGTTAGATTTTTTTTTTCTCCCTTTTTGTTCTGATTTAATTGCATTACGTTCAATCCGCTTTTCTACCTTTTATCTCTTGGACTCCTTTAGGATTCCCACAAAAACGAAACGGAAGAAACATTCATTTCTAGGATAATTTATTAACTCGGTTAAGCAAGTAATCTTAGTGAATCTTGCCAAGAAAACTATCTTCGACACAATAATAGGTGTGAACGTTGATATAAATAGGTCAGCCCATTTTATGTAAGTGCGTATACTCTTTGTGGCCGTTGCTTACTGAAAGAAAAATAAACTAGTGAAAAAATCAAAGTTAATGTCGTGTTTGGCAGGAAGTTTTTTTACTAATATTTCAGGATCTTGTAAAAACAAAACAACAAAAAAAACAACTTATAAAAAATCATCATAATTTAGTATTTATTCATTAACATAATAATTTTAATAAAATATTAAAAACTTATTTATTCGGATAGTAATATGATTCAATAAATATTATTATGGCATCGAAATAAATGCGAAGAAAACCCAAAAGAAAGAAGAAAAAAACGATTACCATTATTGTTATGTTCGTTGATGCTGAAAAGTAATATTTTGTAATCAGTAGCTCATTCAGGATTTAATCTTGGGGGTGGGTGGGCAAGTTGAGTAGACGAGTTGAGAATACACACTACCCATCGCATACGACGCATGATTGAGCATCTGCAATGATCGCTAATTCACAAATAGTATAGAAATAGATGACACGACACAACATAAATTAAAATGAATTTCAATTAAGAAAAGATTTTTGGAAAATTTTCTAGTGTCTTTTTTTTTTTTTTTTTCTTTCGTTTTTCTTTTGGTGGGGCAGAACCCTTACCCCCTCCTCTGGGTGCGTTACTGTTTGTAACACTCCCACGTAACAACACATTGATTAGACTACTTTTTTTTTTTATCATTTAAGTATACGTTATACCATTACCAACATCTGAAGTATTTAATTTATTAGAGCAGTGAAAATGGTACGGTGTAGACAAGATGCCAAAGTGGAAAAAACAGTACTTATTATGTTTTTGAAATGAAGTAAACGTTCCACCGAATGATATTCGTCCGCGGATTGCAAACAGCAATGATTTCATATAAACATTAAGCAAAGAAATTTAAACATTACGATAGCATTCGATATAGTTCATCCTAATCACTTTCGTTACACAGCGAAGTGTCGCCTTTTATGGTTATTATTACATGATACTCCTAAGGACCCATCGCAGGATGCAAAAAATATTATTTTGATTTCGGATAGCGAACATTGTGACCTGGACGGGTCACACTGTTTTCCCGAATGCTCATCGTGAAACTGAAACAAAAGTGGGTGGATTGTTATTGCTGTGTGAAAGAGAAAGTAACAAGAAAGTTCTTTGTCCCCAAAAGAACTCATCACATTTGATATAACATCACTAAAATGATTAAATGAAAGCGAAAATGTGAGTCCGGTAAAGAAGTCTGAGATTTAAATATTTGAAAATTAAATTGAAATGAATTCTAGATAAAACCAAATTAATTTAGAAAAAGAAAAATATCAGCTTTCAAATTCCAATATCAGTTATGGTTTACTCAGGCATTTTGCCATTTCTAATCCTTGTTCACGTGATTGCTTCGTAAATGTCCATGCTTCGAACTTTGGTAACAAATTCGCCAGCTTAGGTGGTCGAGTGGTAAATGTAACCGCGTTCGAATCCCATCATGGGCATAGATGTCTGTGTTGTGTTTAGGTGGAAAATGAATTTCATCGCCTGGTGTGAGAATGCCGTCCCACTTATTGGAAGTCTGAAGAGGCTCGAAAAGGTTCCATTTAAGAACAGGGCTTCTGGACTACGTAAAAAATAAATTCCAGAAATATATTAAATTCGATGAAACGAGAAAAAAATAATAGTCCATCCAAGGTACAAAATGTGCTATAGGTTAGCAAATAACTCTTCGTGGGTAGGAGATAAAAAAAAAAATTGCTGCGATGCTGCGGTAATTTTATCGTAGTCAACGAATTATGAGAGCTCATTTACATTTTTGGAAAAAAAATATTTTTAAAATCTCCTAATACAGGTGGAACTAAGATTATCCTTTATCTAATGAATAGTAGATGCCGATGCCACTTAACTAGGAAATGATTGTTGCTTCCTTGCCAAATATATTATTATTATCATTATTATTTTGTGTGTAGTCATGTTTAAAGGGACCAATTCTGATTTTTGGAACGAAAAATCCAAGTTTCTTGGAGAAAAACATCTTTTCCGC
Source organism: Typopeltis vanoorti (assembly GCF_054136105.1). Classification (NCBI taxonomy): domain Eukaryota; kingdom Metazoa; phylum Arthropoda; class Arachnida; order Uropygi; family Thelyphonidae; genus Typopeltis; species Typopeltis vanoorti. Next base: position 81,291,412 of record NC_143568.1, read on the forward strand.
CGTATGAGACCGGCTAACTCACCTTTTAACTGAAAACTCATGGTACATTCTTTGCATCATAGACTAGATTCGATCCCAGGTCTTTCCAACTGAAGGGCTTCGCTGAAACCAAAGGAGCTATGGAAGTTCCACCGACCGTGATATACAATTCAACGGAATTCCAATTAAGTTGTACTTTTTAAGCCTCAAATTAAGAAATAAGACCACACATATGATCATCATTTATTATATAAGGAATTTATTTTTAAAATGAAGCTATTTTTTAACCATTAATGCTCATGTCAAATCAGTAATAAAAAGTTAATAATAATAAATGAATGCTTCTCGAATTAAAATTAGGTACCAAAAATTTGGGGGCTGGACCTCGCATCTGTTGCGCACCTTTGCTCTCTCCGTGTCCCTCTTGACTGTCCCGGAATATGAGTCTTACTTAAGATAACTATTCACAACATCAAGGTGAATCGTTGAAAATTTAACGTCCAGCAAGGACAAGATAGCTTACACTTTCTTAAATTTTTAAGCAATAGGAGTCGTTATCCTTTTCTTAACGTGAGTTAGTCCATCTTATTCGGAGGTAGCAGGGTTCCCCCCCTCCCTGGAACTAGTTTTTCATCCGCATACAGACAAATTGGCCATGAGAACACACGCACAGTTTACAGCCAATATATACGAGTTATAGTGGGCGGTAGACAATGCTGTGTGTTGATGGTATTACTCTCATGTAGTTGTAGGATTAAGTAAGGGAGACGGTGAGTTGTAGTGGAATAGTGTGCCCTCCCACCAGGCCCGTTCCGTACCGGGATGCAATGAACCCGGACGGCACAATTTAGGGGCGGTATAATCGAACACGTTAATAAAATTTCTTTTAATATACATTTCTCTTAATGTGCAGTATAATAAAATGATTCGTAACCTGTTATTGTACTTCGGGATCTTTTAATTTTTAATGGAGGGGGGGGCACAAAAATTTTGCACCCAGGCGACGCAAACCCACAGAACGGCCCTGCCTTCCACCATGAGCCCTATGAGGTGTTACGTAATAATAACAGAATATTTCGTTTAGACGATGATGATAGTGACTAAGTACGAGTTTTTGTCTCCCCAACAAGCATTTCAGTGAGCCTTAGAAAGTCCCTCGGCGACCAGCAGGTTGGTCTTCAAGGTGAACAAACAATATGCATGGTATCTATATACTTCTACGTACATATATAAATTCTATATGTAATGTGTATTTTTAATGCATATTTAAACAGATGCTCCTGAAAATGACTGTATGAGTTACTGAAATTATAAGGAACTTAGACAATCTTTTCCCATCTGTTCTTTTGTGTATGCGTGCACCCAATTCGGAATCGTGGCGCTTATACTGAAAACTTGGTAAAGGTGGCTCAAGCTACTGATAAACATGTTACCCTTGTTTGAGCTTTGCTAAACACACACAGGTGAACACGCCGTCTTGCTAAGTAGGCAAATCAATGATTATCATAGCATAATATTGGAACTTGTTTAACATTTGTCCAATAGTTGTCATGTTATTTGCTTTATTTAAGACACGATATGAAAGACTGAATTGTCTTTTGCTAGTTCACTAATTTTTAGGGTTTCAAGAGCATTTTCTGTATGTTCTAAACCATTGTTTTTCCCTTCTCTTTAAACACATTCCCATTATAAACACCTACGTACTTGCTTTTGAACTCTGCTGTCGCTAGATACAGAGACAGAGCTCGCCGTCATTAGGCTAGAGCGCTTAGACGCATAAATAGCGTCCTCCTTAATCCAGTTAATAGTGACCGGATGTCCTTTGCTTGGAAAGACTTGGGATTCAGATATTACATGAAAGGAACTTTTATAAGGGGGGGGGGCTTCTCACATAAAGAGGAGAATTCAATTTTCCTCTCGCAGCCTCGAGTTTTTCATTCCGAAAATCACATATTTTCCACTTAGGGTTATTGAACCCTTAGCCGACCCGCTGTATGATAGATGTATAACTGCGAATGGAAAAAAAAAAAAAAAAAAAAAACGGGGGGGGGAGGATTATTGGATGGTCCAAGTTCTCAGATAAGTCTCAGAAAAAGTTTTTTTTTTTTTTCTTCTATAGTGGTCCTCTGTTTTCAGTTTTTTAAATTCTCTCTCATGCACATTTTAAGTAAATATGGTACTGGATATTCCTAATAATTTCTCTCAGACTTCTCTACCACTTGATTTAATACGAGGAAAATGTAATTCATAGCTTAATGTTATTACAGTAGTTATTCTAGTCAGTTGTATTTAAATAGCAGGTGGTCTTGATGCTTAGAAAGGACTTGAGCAAAAAAAGCTAATAATATGCTACCTACCCAAGTCATCCCCGAGGCAATGTACGTGTTCGGGTATGTAGTTGACTCGCCCATTCAAGGACACCAGACAACGCCAAAACATCGTGGAGAGATTCATAAAGGTGTCTAGAAGTTTTTAGACGTTTTGATCTACACCTTCAAACCAAATCTGCCCAAAATAAATCATTCGAGTTATAAGTATTCCATTAGTATTTGTGTAATTTTTTTCCCGATCTGGCTTATAAAAAGAAATTCCGTTCTTTTCGCTTCATAAGAAACAGTCCTTTTGGTTTTATTTCGGCAGTGTTTTTCAATATCAGAATAATTAAACAAAAATGAAGAAAATCAAAAATGTTAACTTCGAAAACTCGAATCATGAAATTTCTTTAATTGAATAGAGGTGAGTTGTTTTAAATTATTCCCAAGCACTTAAGGATGTGAAAGTGTTTGTCAGTTAATCGCGTGTGTCTTCCGGCCCGTTTGCCTGTTTCGAAGGATGAACAACTGGTTTTTTTCCGGAGGGAAAAAACCCCATCACCACCATCTTCAGTTAATTTCAAAAGCTCTTTTAAAGTTTATCCAATAATAGACGACCTACGTTTTTGAATCAAAGGACATCGTCATTACCGATTAGGCTATTTCAAATGAGACCCACAAATTCGATTTAAATATATGGCTGGGTGGAGAAAAACGAATTCTTATATTCATTTGAACAGAAACAGCGGAATAAATTGTCGTATTGTAATGGCATACCCTCGCTTTTCTTTCAAACTAACTGTACCGTAATACCTATTGCTGCTTTAGTAGGAAGAACGATATAATAGTGTAGGCGGAGGAAGGGGAAAGTGAACACTTGGGGGAAACTTGCATATTTGAATGCTATGGTGGTTCAGCCGTGGAGCAGTGATGGGAAGATAGAAAAACTGGGATAGTCACGAAATTTTAATGCATAGGAATTAATATATTTAGTTCGGTTGTAGATATAAGTCACAGACTGAGAGGAAGAAATAGTCGTTTAAGTGGTGTTTGAATCGTCGGCTTCAGAATTTCTGTTACTGATAAAGATGGAGTTTGGTGTGTGTGTGTGTTGTGTGTGTGTGTGTATATTGTGGTTTATAATATAATATGCGTGTTCTGTTGCCAAGAAAGCATAAGAAGGAGAACATGGAAAGAGTTTTCTGGATATCCATAAAAAGATGTAAGATGTAAGAAGTAACTAATCAACATGTAACTTGCACTATACGGATAAAATACATGTAATTTTAAGACCTTCTTTGGCCTCCAACGTGTTTGTAAATGAGATTCATATCTGTGTTTTATAACTATGGTCGGCACATCTGATATCGGAAATGAAATTTCTTACCCAAGAATATATAAATTGAGTCATTTAATTAAAACACAGATGACTACTTATCAACAAAAACTAAATGAATGAAACTATGGCAAAGACAAGAGCTGATTTCCCATCGAAATTCATATGAAATGTCTGTTTATGATAAAAGTACTGTACTTGTTTGATAGGGTGTACGCTTTCTACGGCACCAGAATCGACTTTCAAGCAGATCGTACTCATTGATACTGCTTCGGCATCACATTATATATATATATATATATATATATATATATTTAAAAAGAATTGAATGACTTAAACTGAGAGAAATGGAAAAAACATCTTATTAGTACTACACAACTAGTTAACAGCCTTCGTCAGGTGCACATTATAAACGAAATAACCATTAAACATGGAGTAAAAAACTGTAAACATCACGGAAAGTAAATGTATAAATTTAACGTTAAAACGTTGAAGTCAACGTATTCAAAGCTGTTCCCTCGTTGGCTACATTGTTAGACGTGTGCGTGCATATAGCATCTCGTGAGCGCCAGTATTTGATCACAGCCGAATGACAGTCTGAAAGGTTTAGGATGTTGTTTAGATGTACAGGGTTGAGGATGATTTCCTTAGATTCTATAATCTTCCTTTTCAATTCGTCATGGCAACGGAAAATGTTGTTAGATTTGTCCCAAAGGATTGTATGGCTATGGTTTTCTTCATCAGAATTGGCTGAAAACAGAACATGGCTAGATAAAGCACTGGCACTTGTTCTCTTGTAAGCGATGTCTTGTGCTCCTCAATGCGTAACTCGATTGACTTATCTGTTTGTCCAAAATAAGGAATGTCACAGTCACACCAGATCTGATAAACACCAGGGTATTTAAGATTAGGATGAGTAGGTTTGGGATGACTTACTAGAGAACGGATTTTTGGAAAAGGAGTAAATAAAGTTCTTATGTTGTATTTTTAAGAACCTTGGCTAATTTGGGAGAAACAGAGCTTAGGTAATACCTATGGTATGGAGGTATTACATCATTCTTCTCATCATTATGGCGACCAGGAGGATTAAATAGGAATTTTTTAGTATTTGAGAATATCTATTTAGTCGAAAAGTAGATCTAAGAAAATTGATTTCTTTATGAAGTTCATTGGGTCATCAAGGAGAGGAGAGCGAGCCCTGTGTCCAAAAGTAGAAATTATTCCAAATTTCTGAGGAGGATAATGATGGGATTGACTATGGAGATATCTGTTGGTGTGGGTAGGTTTCCTGTAGATCGAAATTTTTAGTTTTTCTGAAGAACGGGTCAGTTTGACGTCTAAAAAAGGAAGGGAGCCATTAGCTTCAAACTCAACCGTAAATTTAATATTTGGGTGTTGACCATTTAGATGTTCAAGGAATTTCAGGAGAGATTCACGGCCATGGCTCCAAATTAGGAAAATGTCGTCAACATATCGTTTCCAAATTCTTGGTTTCAAGGGATAGGAAGAGATAGCTTTAACTTCCAAATCTTCAAGATAAATGTTGGCAAGTACAGGAGATAAAGGATTACCCATAACAAGACCATGATTTTGTTTATATATGGTATCCTGAAATTTAAAGTATCCTGACTTGATGCAATGAGTAAGTAAGGCTAAGATCTTTTTAGATAATTTATCCTTGGGTAGTACCAGAACTTCGTCTGTAAGAACAACAAAGTTAGCCATGATTTCGTCTTCCTTGAAAATAATATCTTTAATATATGACACAAAATCTACAGAGTTATTAGTAAAAGACGGTGACTTGCCGGAAAAACATTTGAGAGATTTTGCCAGATATTTGAAAAGGTTGTATGTTGGAGAGTCAATACCTTCAACTATAGGACGAAGTGGGGTATTTTCCTTGTGGATTTTGGGGACTCCATATAAACGTGGAATAAGTGTATGGAAAAAGACGAATGTTTCTAGACAGTTCAGAGGTAGTTTTCAATAAGTTGTTGATCCGGTTTTGGAGTTCACGAGTAGGATCTCTCTCGAGGATTGAGTAAGTGTCACTCCGTAACAATTCAAACAGCTTATTTTTATAATCTTCAAAGTTAAGAACAACTGTGTCGTTGCCTTTATCTGCGGGAAGGATAATTATATTTTTGTTATTTCGTAACCTCTTAAGAGCCTGTCGTTCCGATGAAGAGATGTTGTCTAGGGGGTTGATGTTGATGATAAAAATGGATTCAGTACGGAGTAGTTTTGCTTCTTGGGAAGGGAGAAAGGAGGTAGCTTTTTCTATCTTAGTAAGTAGTGATTCTTTTGGGATAGATCTGGGAGATGGAATAAAATTTAATCCTTTACTGAGGATACTTTTATCTGCATCTGAAAGATTATAAGTTGATTTATTAATCACAACTTTGTCAGGATGGATGTGAGGTTTTGAGAATTTCAAATTATTTTGTACTTTTTTCAGGGCTTCAAATTTTTTAATAAGTTTCGATTTATTGTCATTTTGAATTTTGATTGCTTGAGATTCACTACTCATTCTAATGGGATACCAACTGTCACTATCTAGAGATTCTTCAATTTTTTGAGATAATGCTGTTTTTTTTGTTAAATAAAAAAGCAAGAGTGCGTTTTGTGTCGAAACTCCTCTCGGCGAGAAGATCTAACTTTGTTTTGTAATAAATCCTTTTAGCCTGTTCCGTTGTAATGTTTTCTTTAAAGGATATAAACTTAGGAAACACAGCATGGAATTTACAGCGTTTTAGGAACACTAACCCGTTGATGTTCCCAATCCTTTGGGACAGATCTAACAACATTTTCCGTTGCCATGACGAATTGGAAAGGAAGATTATAGAATCTAAGGAAATCATCCTCAACCCTGTACATCTAAACAACATCCTAAGCTACAACCTTTCAGACTGTCATTCTGCTGTGATCAAATACTGGCACTCACGAGATGCTATACGCACGCATACGTCTAACAATGTAGCCAACGAGGGAACAGCTTTGAATACGTTGACTTCAACGTTTTCATGTTAAATATATACATTTACTTTCTGACGCTCACAGTTTTTTCCTCCATTTTTAATGGTTATTTCTTTTATAATGTGCACCTGACGAAGGCTGTTAAAAAGCTGAAACTAGTTGTGTAGTAGTACTAATAAACTGTTTTTTTTTTATTTCTCTCGGTTTAAGTCATTCAATTCTTTTTAAAAATATGTACAACAACCGAGTAAATCAATCTTATATATATATATATATATATGCATTGAGGTTGATTTACTCGGTTGTTAAACATATTTTTTAAAAGAATTGAATGACATAAACTGAGAGCAAAGGAAAAAGGTTTAATATTATAGTATCACACGACTAGTTTCGGCTTTTTGCAGCCTTCTTCAAAGCTGTATCTTCGTTGGCCACATTGTTGGGTAAGTGCATGAGTATAGCAGCTCGTGAGCGCCAGTATTTGATCACAGCAGAATGATAATCTGGGAGGTTGTAGCTTAAATTATTATTTAAATATACAGGGTTGAGGATGATTTCTCTAGATTCTACAATTTTTCTCTCCAATTCGTCATGACAACGGAAACTGTTGTTAGATCTATCCCAAAGGATTGTATGACAATGGTTTTCATCATCAGAATCTGCCGAAAAAAGGATATGGCTGGATAAAGCACTGGCACGTGGTCTCTTGTAAGCGATGTCTCTCCTGTGCTCCGCCATAAGTAATTCAATAGACTTATCCCTCTGGCCAAAGTAAGGAATGTCGCAGTCACACCATATCTTGTACACACCGGGATGTACTACTGTGTCAGGAAATGAAGAAACACAAGAATGACAGAGGAGATTTGAAACAATTGCAGAAATTATAGAACATAAAGAATTTTATTGAACAAATTACAACAACTGCTCAAAAGAGCGACTGCCAACATTAATGCAGGCTTCACATCTTCAACGTAGTGATTGGCGTACATTGGCAAAAACACCAGGCATTTCTTGTGCAGCGGCAATAGAAATCCTGGCAATAAGGTCCTCATTGGAATCGATGGGGCTATCGTAGATCAGGCTTTTCATATAGCCCCATAGGAAAAAGTCCAGACATGAGAGATCGGGCGATCGTGGCGGCCAAGCGATGGGACCAATCCATCGTCATGGAAATGTTGCATCCAAGGCGTTCTGCACATCCACGCTGAAATGGGTGACTCCGTCGTGTTGGAACCACATACGTGTTTGAATGTTTGCTGGAACCGGGTTCAGTAATTCTAGCAAGACCTCTTGTAACATCACGAGGTACGTTCTCCCATTCAGTCGTGCTGGCAGAAGTTCCTGCAGCGTTCCTGCAGCGACTGCACTGCAGTCTGCTGCAGGAACCACTGTGCAAAATCCACACGAGGCCGGTAATCTGCAGGTGTCAAGATGTGCACCCTCTGTGCATGGTAGAACTCGCCACACCGTCGATTGGGGCACATGTACGGCATGGGAAATTGCTCACGTGCTACATTCGGGACGATCTGCAACCTACGTAGAATTTCCTCTGTAACACGTGGCGTCCTCACACTCCTTGCACACCCTGTATCCTGCATGCGCTGACAAAGGAGCCGATTTCGCATAGATACCGGTGCAATCGCTGAAAGGTTTTACGATCAGGCAGGCGTCTGGTCGGAAAGCGCTCTCGGTACAGTCTTGGGGCTTCCCTCACATTCCCGTCTGCGGCTCCGTAAATAAAATGCATGTCATCCTTCTCCTGATTTGTGAAAGAATCCATCCTTTTTGCACTTCACGGTAGAAATAACGACGACTGCAAAAACCAGCTTTTATAAGTGTTCACTGGAAAGCGCCCTCTAGCGCTTCACTGCTTGAGTTCGGACCATGCATTGTATGACGAAAAGTGCTTGTTCAGGTGTGTTCTATCACCCCTTAAAGTTTGGCCCAAGAGTTCTGAATCACCCTGTATAGAAAATATGCGTATTGTTTTTTCACCTTGAAGACCAACCTGTTGGTCGCCGAGGGACCTTTTAAGGCTCACTGAAATGTTTGTTGGGTAGTCAAAAAGTCGTAATTGGTGACTATCGTCATCGTCTAAACGAACTGTTCTATTTTTATTACTACGTACCACCCTCAAGCACTCATCGTGGGAGGGCACACTACTCCACTACAACTCACCGTCTCCCTTGCTTAATCCTCCAACTACATGAGAGTAAGATCATCAACACACAGCATTGTCTACCACTCACTATAACTCGTATATATTGGCTGTAAACTGTGTGTGTGTTCTCGTGGCCGATTTGTCTGAATGCAGATGAAAAACTAGAGTTCCAGGAAGGGGGAAAACCCTGCTACCTCCGAATGAGATGGACTAATTCACGTTAAGAAAAGGATAACGATTTAAATTTACAATAAGAGAACGACTCCTATTGCTTAAAAATGTAAGAAAGTGTAAGCTATCTTGTCCTTGCCGGACGTTAAATTTTCAACGATTCACCTTGATGTTGTGAATAGTTATCTTAAGTAAGACTCATATTCCGGGACAGTCAAGAGGGACAGGGAGAGAGCAAAGGTGCGCAACAGATGCGAGGTCCAGCCCCCAAATTTTTGGTACCTAATTTTAATTTGAGAAGCATTCATTTATTATTATTAACTTTTTATTACTGATTTGACATGAGCATTAATGGTTAAAAAATAGCTTCATTTTAAAAATAAATTCCTTATATAAAATAACGAATAAATGATGATCATATGCGTGGTCTTATTTCTTAATTTGAGGCTTAAAAAGTACAACTTAATTGGAATTCCGTTGAATTGTATATCACGGTCGGTGGAACTTCCATAGCTCCTTTGGTTTCAGCGAAGCCCTTCAGTTGGAAAGACCTGGGATCGAATCTAGTCTATGATGCAAAGAATGTACCATGACTGACTTTTTTTTTTCTCCAAGAAACTCGGATTTTTCGTCCCCAAAATCAGAATCGGTCCCTTTAAACATGACTACACACAAAATAATAATAATGATAATAATAATATATTTGGCAAGGAAGGACAAGAATTCAACTTATTCTCTTATTTCCTAGTTAAGTAACAGCGCCATCTGCTATTCTTTAGATATTAGATCGAGGATAACTTTAGTTCCACCGCTATTAGGATATTTAAAAATATTTTTCCTTTCCAAAAATGTAAATGAGCTCTCATAATTCGTTGACTACGATAGATTACCGCAGCAATTTTTTTTTTCTTCTTCCCACGAAACGCAATTTGCTAACGTATAGTACATTTTGTACCTTTGGTGCGCTAAGGATTTTTTTTCTTCTCGTTTTATCAAATTTAATATATTTCTTTAATTTATTTTTTACATAGTCCAGAAGCCCTGTTCTTAAATGGAACCTTTTCGAGCCTCTTCAGACTTCCAATAAGTGGGACGGCATTCTCACACCAGGCGATGAAATTCATCTTCCCCCCTAAACACAACACAGACATCGCCCATTACACTTACCACTCGACCACCCAAGCTGGCGAATTTGTTACAAAAGTTCGAAGCATGGACATTAATGAAGCAATCACGTGAACAAGGATTGGAAATGGCAAAATACCTGCTAAACGATAACTGTGATATTGGAATTTGAAAGCTGATATTTTTCTTCTTCTAAATTAATTTGGTTTTATCTAGAATTCCAAAAAAAAAAAAAAAAATCAGCTAACGCCTATGTTGTTCCCGTATAGGGAGTAGGCGGGGCCGTTTACCCTATCTAACTTTTGGAGACTGAGTGGGCAGTTCAATCTCCACTGGCAGCCAGTCAGAGAGATAGCTTGCCCAAGGCTATCACTGATTCATCGGTACGCAGTGAAGAAGGCGGCAAGCTAGTGCTGCCATCTCGTGGTCTCTAACCCTAACACAATATTTTTAATGTCTGAAAATAGTGTGCGTTCTACGGTCGATTTTCTTGAGTTTACGGGACGAAAAACCCGAGTTTCCAGGAGAAAAAACCCGCTAGCGCGTGCCAGAGATCGAATCGACTAACTCGGGAACCGGCCGAAAAAAGGCTTAGAAAAAGTTCCTCTAGTCGGCGACTAGATTTGAACCAACAAATCCTTTCTTCGTGCGGTCAAGCGCTGTAGAGTGCAAACGCCACTTCTACTGAGCTTAGAATTCATTCCAATTTATTTTTCAAATATTTAAATCTCAGCCTTCTTTACCGAACTCACATTTTCGCTTTCATTTAATAATTTTAGTGATATTATCTCAAATGTCGTCAGTTCTTTTGGGGACAGAACAACAATCGGAAAGAGTCTCTTATTTCTGTAAGAATAGGAAAAGCTAGGGCACTATGAAAGCAAACTTGGTGGCGCTAGTAAGCATAAATTATGAATACAGCATTCACGTCTCATAAGATACATTCAGATTTCGCAACGAGTGGTGATAAGGAAGAAAAATGTGTTACTTTCTTTTTCACACTGCAATAACAATCTATCCACTTTAGTTTCAGTTTCACAATGAGCATTCGGAGAACCAGTCCAGGTCACACCGTCCGCTATCTAAAAAAAAAAAAAAAAAAAAAAAAAAAAACATTCTGCATCCCACGATGAGTCCGTGGGCGGTATCACATAATAATGAAATGTACTATAACACGTGACACTTCTCTTAGACTGTTCGACGAAAGTGATTAGGATGAAGTATATCGAATGCTATCGCAATATTAAAATTTCGTGACAATTCTTTGCTTCGTGTGTATATCCAACCGTTGCTGTTTCGTATACAACGCATTCTCATGCAAATAAAGCCTGTTTGGTCCGATAAACGATTTTTATCCGCGAATGAATATCATTCGGTGGAACATTTCCTTTAGTTCGAAAACTTAATAAGTACTGCTTTATCCACTAGGACATCTACACGGTGCCATTTTCACTGCTCTAATAAATTAAACACTTCAGATGTCAGTAATGGTATAAGGTATACTTGAATGATAAAAAAAAAAAGAAAAAAAAAGTGGTCTAATGAATGTGTCGTTACGTGGGAATGTTACACACAAAATATTACTTTTCGGCATACTCGTACGTAACAATAATGTTAATCGTTTATTTCGATGCCATAGGAATATTTATTGAACCATAATACTATCGGAAATAAATAAATTTTAATATTTCATTAAAATTATTTTAATGATTAAATGCTAAATTATGATGATTTTTATAATTTTTTTTATCAAGATCATGAAATATTGGGAAAAAATATACCGGCCAAACACCACATTAACTTTGATTTTCACTAGTTTATTTTTCTTTCAGTAAGCAACGGCCACAAAGAGAATACGCACGTACATAAAATGGACTGACCTATTTATATCAACGTTCACACCTATTATTGTGTCGAAGATAGTTTCCTTGGCAAGATTCACTAAGATTACTTGCTTAACCGAGTTAATAACTTATCCAAGAAATTAATGTTTCTTCCCTTTCATTTTTGTGGGTCTGAATCATAAAAGTTATTCGAAATATGCCTGCTTCATAGCATTCAAAAAATAATAATGATAAAATGGGATCCTAAAGGAGTCCAAGAGATAAAAGGTAGAAAAGCGGATTGAACGTAATGCAATTAAATCAGAACAGAAAAGGGAGAAAAGAAAATCGAACTCTCTACTGAAAAACAAGTGATACATTGGTGAGAACAGGATTTAAAATAATAAAAATAAATAAATAAATATTATAAAACCACTTTATTTTTGAAAGATAAAAAAGGGGGGTTAAGCGGATAAAGACAACTACATTAAAAGCTAACCCGTGAAAAAAAAAAAAGATGATAAAATATCTTCGAAATCATTTCAATAATAATAATCAAAATATATTGATTTAATTTACAGATACAAAACCAGAGTGATTACAAACGCCCACTGCAATGAAAGGTCTACTGCTTTTGTTGCAATACAAAGTACAGCTGGCTATTTAGTTGTTTTCAAGGACGCATATACTACCTGGATTTTGCTTTGTTCATCATATTAGGATAAGAAGAAAAGAAAATAACCAGTTACTGAAAATGAGCGATACTGTCAACACTGACGTTTTCACCGTAGGCAACATTTTATTCCGATAATGTTATCTTACTTATGATAAGTTTCTCTGTACTTATTTAGGAGTGAATTTTCCAGCATTAGTTACTAGCGCGCCGAGCCGGAAGAATACCAAAGCCATACCTCCTATTCGGCAGTGAATTTATATTTTCTATTCCGTGCAAATATTGTACACAAATATATATTTGGTTCAAAATTAATTTAATCTGTATAATTAGAAACAATGCTCAGTTGGGCTTAAACTTTGTATCGTAAATGGATATATATTCATAAGCTGGAGTTTAGCGTATGAATTGGTACAGTTTGAGTAGTGTTGGCCGTGTGGTTAAACAGCCATCATACTCATAGCGTGCTTGCTTACTTTAAAGGTCACTGAAAAATCGCAGTAATGCTAAATTTAAAAATACAGTTTTCGCTGCTTGGCTGTCGATATCCATTTGTGCCAAGGGAAAGAGTTGTGGGCTTTGATGATAACATAAGTAAGATCATTATTGTTATTATTACTATGAAATTGATAATGAATGATATAATTATCAACTAGAGCACGTTCTCTAACGGCTTTTCAATTTCTAATACTTGTATTCAGTAATTTGTCAACATTTTTGGAAAAGGTCCTCTGGAATCGAACCTATGGCTGTAGTCCGCCAACTCAGCGTTGTGGTATTCTTTCCAAGGCTACGGCTACAAATTATTAGCCCCTGCAAGGCACGCTGACGGTTCGAATCCCGCCGTGGGGTGATGTTCGTGAGTCTTCACATGATACGATTTTTGTCGCTCGGCACCACTCTTCTCATTGGATCACTGCTGGGACTTGGAAAAGCTCAGTGGTTGATCTCTAGAGCAGAGTTTTCAAATTATAACCATCAACCCCACTCATAGTACAATTGTACCGTATGTTTATATCAGCCTTATTTCACGTGATTTGGATGCGCACGCAAGATCTTCGAGGTCAGCCACGGAGTTGACATGTTTTTATAAGCAGCAGTGACATCACGTTTCTAGAGGCTGGTGCAAACTAAAATCAGCTTTCCCTTCCTCTTATGTTAGTATATTATGTCGTCCAATGTTCTGTTATGGCCAAGAAAATTAGCTTTCCTAAAACTTTTATTTTATTTTTATTTTTTGATCAGGTGGGATCGTTCATCCTACTTCTGTTAGACTGGTGAGTCTTTTATAAGACTATTATAAGTTCTGACGGCTGTTCACGAGCTAGCTAATCTTTGGTACAGGGAAGTAGTTTTTAATCCCACAGCTCAAGAAAATCGACCATAGAACGCACAAGTCTCACGATAATATATCGTGTTTTGGCCAGGCACCACAAGATGGCGGCAGCTGTATTCTGTAATTTCTTCCCCGGATGCCTATTAAAATCGCTAATAACTTTAGGCCAACTATCTGTGAAGGCTAAGGATGGAAATTGGCCTTACCTAGTCTTCGGGATAAATTGCCTCGCTCCGTGTTCAGCACACGTCCTTTTCGGAATAAAAGGCGTTAGCGAATTTATTATTATTATTATCTTTTAAACTTATTCTCGACAAAAACAAATATGAAACCTTATGCAAATTGTGATACACAATTATTCTGTGTGGGGGAGAGGAACGCTAGAGGAGATCCCTAGCGAAAAGAATGCAAATTTTCGTTTAAATAACAAAGAAACGTGTGTTTTCTTTAGTCTGAATTATAATACAGATTAAATCATTAGTGAAAAATGGAAAGTGAGAACCGAAAACACTAATCAAAAAACCAGTCCACAGCAGGTGGACAATAGTCACGATTAACAAAACCGATACATACACAACACGAGAATTCCTATCCTACATGAGAGAAAAGGTCGTTCTACACACTCCCATACATACATACAATCCGTAGTTTATTTATTTTTTTTTTTTTTTATCTTTTCTCAATTTTGTTTTCTGTTTTCATTATTATTTAGGTATATACACACTAAACCATGCTCACATGTTTTCAAGTGTGAGTGTTTTATGTAACGCCCACTCACTAAGGGTTTGTAAGCTTAAGCTAGTTCAGTGAGTGGATTAGGGATTTTTTTTATT